>NW_024736148.1:381299-478799 GCF_018991925.1 Homarus americanus
TAGGGTGGTAGGGAAGTAGGGTGGTAGGGAAGTAGGGTGGTAGGGAAGTAGGGTGGTAGGGAAGTAGGGTGGTAGGGGAAAGTAGGGTAGTGGAGAGACTGAGCCCTTAGGGACCACACAGCTGCTCAAATACATCAGCCTGGTCATGTCCTTTTCTCTGGGATACCATATAGGGCAGCAAAACATTTTCATAAAAATTTACTAACAAAATGTTGGCTCAGCTATATCAATAGTGTTATTATTATCCAGTCTGTATCTTTGTCTGGCTAAATAAAGTTACAATATCAATATAGATGGATCTCCTCCTCTGTGGAGCAATTAATGGTTTGTAGTGGTGTTTGCTGATCATATTGTGGTGGAGAGCTGAAGGATTTCTAAACAATGATTGATCAAGGCACAATATTGAGAACAATATTGCTCACAGATGCATGTTTGCAGGTGTAGGCATCGTGCTGATCACAGTGTCTGGAGTGGCGTGGCACCTAACCTCCAGGGACGCACCATGTCGAGTCATGCTGGGTCTGGCCCCCCATGACCCAGCCCGTGGGGAGCCTCGACGCTTTATGGCTCGTATGGCACCAGCCTTCGGTCGACCACATCATCCCTATGCTGGTAAGTGTATCTCGTCAGCATTTGCAACCTCTTGTTCACTATCTACACTCAACAGCATTTTCGCGCATGGTAAAAGGGAAGAGTTGTGGTTGTGGCAGCTGAGTGGACAGCATTTGCCTCTTGTCCATGGGGTTGCTGGTCAGTGCTCAGCGAATTCCCAAGCCACAGTTCTTCCTTCTGTACCGAAAAAATAATTTCTTCTACATTGTATGTAATATAATTTGTCTTCCCACTTACAAAATAATATATTTCTTCTTGCCTTCCCAACCCCTTTATCTATTTCACCTATCTTCCTCCCAAACAACCCTTCTCTCTCTTTCACCTTTCCTCTTTTCCCACCCTCTATTACAATCTTCCTGCCCCTCCCCCACATCATCACACTTCCCACCACTTCTGTCACTCTTCATCCCCATCTCATTCACTCTCCATATCACTTTCATCACTATTCCTCACATACCCATCCTCTGTATCACTGGTCTTTTCTTCTTCCCTCTTCCCATTATCTCTATACAATACCTCCTTTCTCTCTCCACTCCTCCCTTCCCCACTCCTGCCTCATCCCTCTGTTCTTTTATCCCATTTTAACCCCAACTAATTTGCTTTTTCCATTCCTATTTTCGTTCCTACCCCAACCATGTATTAATAAAAACCGTGTTTCAGCAATGATGTACCCAGAGTTCCAGTACCGTCCTCCACCTCCTAGTTACCAGGCCTCCATGCAGGAATACCGGCTGCGTCTTCTGCTCTTGGATCGCCATCATGCACACACTGCAAATCCACAAGCACCTTCTCCACCGCCTACCTACCGCTCGGGTGCCCATAACCTTAGAGGGTAAGTCAGTGAATACTTTCAAGTTAAAGTACATTACAGTATGTAACATTTAACTAGAAGAAATGCTACTAGTATCATCAGACAATTACAAATAAGATATCTTCTCTCACCTTACATCCATTTCTTTTATTTTACCGTGTTATATTTTCTCAGACTGGCCGTAAACACCTTGGGACGAGAGAGCAACTACAGCCACCCACCAAGTTATCGATCAAGGGAAGGTTCCATCTCCCACAATCCTGATGCCATTCCATCATCCCATCCAGGAGGATCTATAGCTCCTGCACATTCCAGGGATCCCTCGTGCTTATCCTTCCTCTCACATGAATCAATATACTCGACTGGAGCTCCACCTTCACAAGATGGTTCTCTTCGAGCAGCACAATTGGTGGATAGAGATAAAGTTGCTGTTATGGAGGACTCGGCCTTACCACCAGCCAAGAAGGATAGCCGTAAGGATGACAACACTGTTACCATTGTACAGACAACAGATTCATCACAAGTCATTGGCTCTGATGCTGTAGTTGTTACAGTATCAGGTTCACATTCAAATTATGTTACAGCTCCATCACAACCCACCTCCAATGATGCTGAAATATCCGTCCTAGCCCACCTTTGACCTCAGTTACTGCCTGATGAATCCAAACTTTGAAACTAATATATTTACAGCATATTACAAAACTAGCTGATGTTTTCAATGAGACAAAAAAATAAAATATATATGTATTTTCTTATAAATAAGATTCCTATTTGTATTTCATTAAGTATGAAGGCTTGTTAGTGGTAGCCATATTTTTTTTTAAACTTTACCCTATCAAGCAATTTTGAAGGTAGATTATGGAGTTGTATAGACTGATGTTGATCTGAATGTATGAGTAAAAAATACATAAAAAAAATACAAATATGTATTCATTACCATCACAAGGGTTGATCTACATGGACAGTTGACCACAGGTGGCAGAACACTATACATGTGGGCAACTGTACAGTAGTCGCCCATTATATCATAACAATTTGATTCTTTTGGAGAGTGCTGTTGCCATAGTCAGAGGTTGTTGATTCTATTGTATATAAATATTGTGTAGTCTTTGTTTATTTGCACAAACCAGCCAACCTCACATGTACTTGAGGTGACTCGAGTGGTATATTTAGTCATATCTAACTTATGACATATTTAAAATGCATGTATGAGTTGTAAATAATCACTATTGGCATTTATATATACATATATCACAAACATACTTTATAATCCATGATTGTAAAAGTAACCAAAAAATAGTCATTATAGATTAGATTATATTGCCAGTGTTCTTCCTGTGGTATAGGAGTGACAAGTGGGGACCAAAATTCTGCACAGTTAATTCATCATGGTTGACTTCCATACATGTGAATGACATTACTTTGCAAATAAAGAAATCTAGACAAACTAATGGACATAGTGTGGACCCTACTTGTCACTGCTACTGTGACGCTCTTGTGTCTTGTTGGGTGCTGTAGCAGAATCACCTTATCTCAACACAATATGTGATGTGTTTGAGCTGAGTTTCAGTATTGCATATTTTCTTTTTCCTACAACTCCAAAACTTGAGCTTGTCTCAAAACCTGTGATGTATTTACTTTTAAGTTCATCACATGTTGATAAATCTGCATAACATGAATATATAGTTAAATTTAAGGATATTATTTGAACTGTTATTCAGTAGCCTTTTATTTTTGTGCATATTATGAGTTGGCCTGATACTACTGTACTGTCAAATCAATGGAACTGTTTCCCCAGTTTTCGCTAAAAAAAAATATGTATGTAGGTCATGGTGAAAAATTATGGATTTCCAAAAAATTGATAAAACGCAAACTCTTACCGATTAGACACAAGCTCGAATCCTGTGGCCAAGTAGGGTTGGTAGGGCAATATTTGCTAGGGTATTGCTCCACTTTTCACAACGATGCAGAGTTAAGCTAACCCTTCTGGAAATAGCATAATGAATGTTAGCTTTTCACAAATGTACTCTTGGGGCAGCAACATTTTGACTCTTCCCATAATATTTCAGTCGCTGATAACCTTTACACAAAGAGTTTAGAGCAGAGAAAACACTTCAATCATTTGAAAAATCCTACATGTTAGTCAGGCTTCCACACAAGAGAAGTAATTGCTACATTATTACAATGCAAAAAATAATTATGTAGAAAAGGCCAGGATTACCGAAGCAAGTACAGTAGTACTGTACAGTGATATCCCCATTAGCTGGAATAATTGGTGCAAAGCTCTTCTGGAAATGAGATATTTCCGGGTATTGAAATGAATTTCTCATCCCCGAAATTTTTCCGGATACTGTACTGGGTTAAGTATTCAGAGTCTAAACTACGCACATCGCACGGAGAGATACAGAGCTATATTTATTTAAGCAAAATATACTGTCGTACTATGATACCTTTTTTAACGGAGCTTCGACCAACTAGTTTTCGTTTTGATGGAAATTAAAATAATATTAATTTAATAATTACTGTATTAAAGTAGTTATAGTTTCATTCAAAAAAAAAATATAGTGAGAGAATCACCGATAAAGTCTGCCGCCACCTTTGTTGTTTACGGCCTCAAAGCCAGGCATGGAAAGCTGGCAGCCTGTGGGCCGCATGCTGCCCAGATCATGTGTTTGTGTGGCCTGTAGAGTGATTGAGAAATTCTATTTAACGTGGCCTGCGGGTCAGATAAATGCAGCCAGTTTATGGTGAGTAAAGCAATATTTATTAAAAAAAATAATCTTTACACACAATTTGTTGCCGTTTCATCACCTAAGAATAAGTAACTACAAAAATGTAACAGTGAAATAATATATATAGTCAACAATATAAATAAACCTTTTAACTTGTGAGAGTTTATGGACCAGGTTTGGCATGGTCTGTTTGATGGATTAGCTGCCATGAGGCAGTGAGTCACTTGGGAATTAACTCAGGTTGGGTAAGTCCAAGTGAGGTCACGGGCAGTGGTCACACAGTGTTCAACACAACAATACCAAAATTGCACCTCGGAAACCCATGGTTAGCAAGTAATTAGCATTGAAATAATGTAATTAAAATTTTTCAAGCGTCATTATTACCGGTAATTACCCCACAAACGAATCGGGGACCATAGATTTGGAATCAGCATGCTCAGGATTACTTATACTAAGATTTTAAATGAAGTCTAATTTTGGGTCGAAACCGCCAATACAGTATACAAATATGTAAAGAGAGAGAAGTGCCTGCAGGTTTTCATTGTAATTCCTCATATGCCAAGATTAACATTGGAATTATTCTGGTGGGTGTGTATCGTAAGTAAGAGAAATTCTGTATCTGTAGGAAAAATAAACGTGTTCACAAAATGCGTCGCTCACCTTCTGTTAAATGCCAAGAAACATTAACATATTACTTTTAAATTATGATGGATTTGTTTCATAAATGGGAAAAAGGCGGACTGTAAACTGAAAATATCATAAGGTGGACGTGACGATAAACTGCTTCACTGTCCGTGCTAATACTACAATATTAACATTACTTTTTGGTTAGGTAGGATATAAATTTTGGTGGGTTGGCCTGCAGAAAAATACCTAAATCGTAATGCAGCCCATTGCTGAGGAAAGGTTGCCCATGCCTGCTCTAAGCCAATCAGATATCATCTCAAAATGTACACAGTAGCCCACCAAGATTCGTGTCCATGAAGGAAGGATTGTACAGTACAGGCACTGTCTACTACACATACACCTCTACACTAGTGTACAGTCAGCATACACTGTCTACCTGGTTGTGCACAATACTTTCACGCTTGCTGAATGTACAGTATAGTTACTTTTTGTGTATCAACTTGTATTTTTAGCCGATTGTGTCCTGGTACAGTAATGTACAGCACTACACAATATAAATTGTACGTAAAAACAGCAGTGAGCAAAGGGAACAACCTTGTATAATGGCAACAGAATACGAACTAAGCGCATGAGCTACCAAAGCAGTTAGCCTACCTACATGCCCAGTATGTTGAGATGCGTTGGAACATGATGCAATATCTCTGAACTTTTTTAAAATTTGTCCTCATTCCCAGAACAGAACGAAGAGATTTCCTCTCAATTTTTCTGGAAAATGTGAATGATTTCATCCTCTGAAACTTGTTCCCATGCTCGGAATGGAGAGCTTTCCAAGAATGCTCAAAATTCATTTCGGCTATTATAGAATTTCGGGGACCAAAGGTTCCGACTAACGGGGATATTACTGTACAAACATGTAGGAAAAATAAATATAAGAAATTATTAAAGTATGGACAACAGCAAAATTTAAGAACCAAGGATGTATGGCAAACCACCAGGTGGTGTTGCACTCTGACTGGCCACAAAAACTATCAATGAGAGAACAGCTGTCCCTTTATGTCTCCTATGGTAGTGCTTCCATGGGTAACCGAGGCCTAGCAGTGTACTGAATATTTACATATATATTTTGTATTCTACTAAACAGTTGAAGGAACTTCCATATATTTCACACATCTTTTAGAATGTGAGATCAATGAGAGTTCTCTGTACTGTACAGTATATGCATATTTACCAAAATTTAAAAGATGGATACAAATATGTGGAAAATACCTGTATTTGTAGTCCATTTTGGAGTCTAGTAACACTTGATCAATCACTTCTTTGAATTGCTATGTAAATCCAGTAGTAGTGCTTCAGTGTGTGTGTGAACAAGGCCAGCCCTATTAACTTTCACCCTTTGCTCTCAAAACCTTTAATATCTCAATGAACCAATTTTGTTTTTTAAACATTTTAATAGCACTAACCTCTCTCAAATTATAGTCAATTATGGCTACAATAACTGGGTCTTATTTATATACTCATGACTTATGCAGACCTACTTGAAGTGGGAAGAGATTATATAAGTGAGAGAGGTTCTTCCTTCCCAGAGATTATCATATTATTCCTGGCCACAGCATTTAATCAATCGTTTTATGCTATACCTAATTTCATTTTAAAAACTGGAGAAAAATTATTTTCCTTGCTGAATATGATATAAAATTTTTGGGCATAATTGTAAAGGTCCCTGTATATATTTTGTATAACTAAATAAAACCATCTTTACACTCATATTTCTTTTAATTCATGCTGCCCTGCAATCTTGAAGCATAAGTCATGTTTCAATAGTTTAAGCTGAACAAGAAATGTTAAAAGTATCTCAACCAAGATCAGTCGAGTAATGCATAGGTTAACATACAAGATCAGACTTGAGGACTTGACACATGCAGTTATTACATACATGACACCTGAATGAATAAGGTGGTTGATTACTTATATAATTCCTCAATGCAAAGTCCCCCCCCAAAAAGTATCGTTAGCCATGGGGTCAATGTGATTCGAGGCTTTCTGAACAATGTTACTCGCTCTGTTTCTGTATAGCTGGTAGTTCTACACCTGCGACCTTTGAGCATGAATGAGTATACTGTATATGTTTTCAAATAATACAAATACTGCTTAATGGATATCTTGTTATATTGAAGTAACTCATATATGCTATACAAGGATGACTCTCCACAATCCTAACCCCATCTCTATCTGTTGCTGATATGGCAAGCAAGCATATCAACTTATGATGATGCACTGGGGATCACGTCAAAGCATTTTGTCAAGTGTTTCAAATTTAGTGATGGAAAATCTAACAATACTTCTTATGGGGACTGTACATCTTGATCAAAAAGACCATGAACGAAATAGTCTTAATGCCTAGTAATCATTATATTCCTTCAACAGTAAAATTTGATGGATGTGGTACTAACCATAGCTGTTCATAATTTTGGACTGTTAAACTACATTGATTATCGAAGGTTAAATTTGTCACAGGTTGAGTTTTGAAACAATTTACATCTCAAAAATCATTACAAATTATACACAGATTAGATCTATCTACCAAAAAATCACTTCTATCTTACCTAATGAAAAGGTTTAGCATTGACGCTGGACACATCCTCTGGACCGTACTGTATCTCTTTGTGGTATGAAGAGTTCAGGTTTGAGAAAATTGCTGAAACACTACAATACCTAAAATGTAAAAACTTAAACAAACAAAAAATTCCTTACTCAAGACTTGTACACACAATCCAAAAAGTATCTCTTACAATTTTGTGTTAGGCAATATGACACAATGGATGAAGGATTTGACAACAGAAGTCACAGAGTTCATTTTGAAATTCATCAGACACCTCCATAAAGATACTTTTTGGACCATGTGCACTTATCTTGGGTAAGAACCATGAAAACTTCTCTCCATAGACCAATCTACATAAAATTAGTAATGATTTTTTTTCATAAGTATAATGAATTGTAGAAAAAAAATAAAAACCTGTGTAACACCATGAGATTAAGACTGCCTTATGTACTACATACAGGTATGCCATTAGGAACACTACAAATGCACATCTCGACTGAACAAGCTAACATCACCTACACCAAGAGACAACCAGAGTTGTACCGTAACACTCCAGACACCTTTTGTTGTTCACTCCGCTGTTGGATCCAGACTTTAAGCAAGTGTTCAACATACTATAACAATGGTACACAACTTGGTTAACTGGATAGGAATTAATGATTATCAACTTCAAAAATTTTAAATTATGTGAATTATAAAAAAAGAATATTCTGCACTAGAAACTTATTAATGAACACTGCATTCAATAAACTACCCTTTGAAAACTAACCGATATAAACGAGGTCAATGGAGTATTACCGCTAGACTCGGCCGAACGTCTCCAGGAACAGCCTAGCAAGCCACAGGACATCACAAGATTGACTCAATACACGAAGGTCTCTTACATCAAATGAATGATTATTCTAGATTTTGATGATACAGAATATAAGTGAAATGAAAATGATATGCATTTAAATTACAAGACGCACACTCTCCATTTAGATCTCTCTACAAACGTATAGAAAAATCAAAATACAGTGGCTGACAAAAAAAAAAAAACTACATATGTATGTACAAATAAATTGTTGTGCCCTCTGATATATGTACAAATAAATCACAAGCAGTATACATAAACTGCAACATTACCAATAAGGAATACACCTGATCTACCTAACAGATGATAAACTGTTTGAGATCAGCTGAAGTCACGTTTCATCACAAATTACAGTCAATACCACGAGCTCTGAAGTCACTACATTAAATCATGCACCAAATGTATTGCATTTTGAAACACAAGGTTTACTTACACCTAGTCATAACTAAGTTCAGGTAACAAAATCAACTTTACTGTGGCACTACATCAAAAGTATCACCCTTAACTTTTGCAGCTCTTAAAATGCATGTTTTTTTAGGATGGGGAGGGGCAGAAATTTAACCTTTTGGACCAAATTGCATGTAAAACAACTGCTGAAGCTACATTTGAGATGGATGTCAATGAGACATTTGTCAAATATTTATGATGCAATTGGCCACTTACCTAAAGGAAGTTCCTCCTCCGTGCCACTAAACAGTAGATGTTACACACACCCATACTCATACCAAACCGAATTATCCACAATATCTTTCCCGGTCTTTAAAGGCGTGTCATCTGAAGGAGGTGGCCTTGGTGGAGGCTTCGGTGGTGTTGGATCGGGAATGTCAGGAGGTGAAGTTTGACTAGAGATTAGGGAATCTGGCTGAATGACGCTGGACCCACGACGGGATCTTGGGGGAACCTGTGGTGCACTACAAACGTATGAAATCATTAGTATACACTACCTATTTCAGGGCTAAAAAATATGACTCCTAAGTGGCAGACCAGAAATAAACATAATACAAAGTGAAGTCTTCCAAAAGATGAACCTTTATGTAAATACTTAACATTTATTTGCTAATTCTACACTACTAGCCAAAATCACAAGTTTTAAAAACACCACAGTTCATGTTTAATAATAAATACCCAATATAATATAACTACAACTGTAATGTCATGAAATTGTGAACAAACTGACAGAATTCAAAATGTATTGAATTTGGCAGCATACCTGGATGAATGATCTGCGCGGGGTGGCAAACGGGGAGTGGTAGGGGGTTCGTCGTCCACTGCCCGTTCTCTCCGAGCACCAGTCTTTGGTGTCGATGCCTGTGGTGCTCCTCCTGGTGTTGGGGTGCAGGGAGTGGAGGGAGGAAGGCTGCTGTGGATGCTGCTGTAACTCCTACAGAAAAAATTATATAAAAATATTACGGATATGAAACTTCTTATTTCAGGGCGACTACAGAACGAGACAACACCATCATGCAAAGGGTTATAATGCTGTCTGTAGGATGATGCTCCACACACACTAGCAAGGTTACTAACTCCATTTGGCACAGAAGGTGCAATTGAAATTCAGACCAGCTGCACTGAATGAATCAAAGAAAACACACACAACCAAACACAGAAGCATAAACATACAACTACAATACTGTACTGCACTCTCTTGTTGTTTCCAGAGGCCTGACAGGAAATACTACACACAATCTCGATACAGAATATGGCTACATGAACAAGGACCAAAATCCAGAGAGATGAAAAGGGAAGAATATGTACTGTACTGTGAAACTTTAACATAAGAGAAAAGTTCCCAATAAGGATATTTTCAAACAATCAGAGTACCGTTCTCCCACGTGAGGGTTGGCGACCACAGTCTTCCACTCTAAACATTCTTAAGGCCATTTTTAGCAAACCTTTGGTGTTTTGTATCTCTCTGGGGACCCACTTTTTAGTGTCAATCATCCTTCTCAGTCTGTACCTTCCCCTGGTCCCCCTACTCTCAACTTTGCCCATTTAAATTTTTTATTGTTCCCTCATCCCTAATTGTATGACCAAAGCTAATTTTAGAATCAACTAAATAAATGATGTTTACACCTAACTGATCTGTGACTGGAAACAACCTTTGGACCATTATTGTTTTCCCGCGGGTGTGAGTCGGCCTCATGAGAACAAGCATCTTTTGTATTATGATCAGTGGTTGGAGGGTTGGGATTACAGCAGCAGTATTGAAATAAGATGTAGATAAGGTCTCAAATGGCAGCTAAGACCAGTACAGTAAAGCTCCAATAACGATGGTTCAACTAACAGATTCATATCTAAGACCCTGGTTAATTTAGGACCCAATTCAATGTACACCATTATTTTCTTTGTATTGAAGATAAAATCAAAATAAATATATTACATTTTCGTATAAATAATAACTAAATCCACATATTATAAAAAAACCACGCCTTGCACACGGAAGTTGCCGGGCTTGTTAGTGGTGACGCCAGCATCACTAGTGTAAACAATCGCAGCTGGCGGGCCCTTTGTTTTCACGCATCTGAACAGGAAAAGGAGAAAAGCTTTCTCAGGTTTCTTCCAGCATTTTTGCATCCCTATTCAATATGAGCAAGAGAGCAGGAGATGGTAGTGTTGTTTCAAAAGCTAATAGAAAGTGCATAAGCTTAGCCAAAAAACTAGATGTTATAACAATATGAAAAAGGTGAGAGGTCTGTGGATATTATATGGAGCAGGCAATGAACATATTTTCTGAAGTGGATCCATTAACAGAACAAAGCATTAAAATTTAAATAAATGCAAATGACCTCTACATAAAGATGTATAATGAGAAAAGAAAGCAGCTGTGCAAGGTTCTTTTGACAGCTTTATTATTCAAAGGCCTAAACCATCAACTTCAGCTACACCATCAAATTCAGTATCATAAGCAGCTTCAACAACAACTTCAGGTTCAGTAACAGTTTCAGCAACAGCTTTATGGAAAGCTACAGCTTCAGCCAGAGTTGAACCTGATGACTTCGTCATCTGAGTAAAAACTCGCTGTCCTTATGTTTTTGACTACCACCATTGGCGAGTAGAATTTTTGTTACCGGTATACATTCGTAAATATTATTTAAAACATATATGAACAGTAAATAAGTGTTGCCTTCATATTCATATGCAGAGAAATGACGATATGTTTTCACATGTACACACTTACTGTACATACGTTGGCGTTCCCAATCGTCTCGCTTTATTTCATTACCATTAGTGGTTAGCTACTTCTAGTGTTCCATTTTTGAACATTAAATCACATTACTTAAAACATACATACAGGTATTCAATTTTTTGACATTAAGTTCACTACAGCTGCAACCAGGATCTTATTTTCTTCAGTAGAACCATCGTCACTCACAAAAACAATGCCGTCTTGTCTCCTCTTGTGTGTTTTAATATTCTACGTATTATTTATGAATTGTATTGTTCATTTCGCATATATAAAGATTAATTCAATCAAATACATATTCAGTAATAAACAACAATGAATCTTTTGTACATAGTCTTAAAAAGATAAATGGCACGGTATCTTTAAATGAGCACGTATATGTTGGCATTCCCAAACCATCTCACTTTTTTTTCTTTACCATTAGTGGTTAGCTACTTCTATTGTTCCATTTGTTAACATTACTCAAAACATATATATTCATTTTTTTACAATAATTTTACTACAGCTAAAGCCAGGGTCCTATTTTATTAATTTTCTCGTGTAGAACTATCGTCCCGGACTCCCGGCTGTAAACACAAACGAAAACAATGGCTTCCAATCTCCTCTTGTGTGACCATATTATTATTCACTTATATTGTATAAGGTGCTTTCAGAAACATTATTTAAAGAATATACACTAGTTTGCAATTTTCATTAATTGTATTGTTTTGGGGGGAAAAGAGGGTAAAAGGCCACACAAAAGATATGAAAAGGTCACACGTGGGAACGCATCTCATTATTATTGCTTTATTTTAATGGTAATTAATGATTCGCAGTACGATGATTCACCTTACACTGCAATATTAGAGGACACATTACCGTCGTTATTCGAGGCTTTATTGTACGTTGTTAGCTGTAGGGATGGTGACCAATATCAGAGGTGGTTTTATATTCCTTCCATTCCAGTTGCGTCCATATGGGAGGTCAGGTGGATTAGGGAATGCTTAGCTGCCGTTCAAGGTTAAATGTTGAGTTTTGTATGCGAGGCTCACTGAATCCCTGTCCATGCTCCCTACTCTGCAGGCCACAGTACATGAACCACAATTGTCACATACCTCTTATTAATTTATCTACGTGTTTTTCTCATCCTTCCCATAATTAAAAACAAGCACAAACATACAGTACACACAAATACCATACTTAAGATGTGGCAAATAAAGGATTAATAAGCTGTAGTCATCCCCCAATGGTTAAAGAAAATATCTTATCAGTTAGGATGAGATGGATTACAGTTTATACACACAGAAACAAAGCAATCAAAATTGGTTATCAATATATTAACCTTTTTTTGCCAAATTAATGTGGACATAAAATGTTATAATATTAAAGTATACAGAAAGAGACAGACCTGCACCAAACTATAAACCACAGGTATTTTTCATACCTGTTTATCACCTGTTGGCTAAGAGAGGCTGATGATGTACTGCGTATGGATGCTCTGCCTCGGCTCTGAAAAAACAATAATAATGAGGTCTAGTTTCTAATGCTAAAATGCACAGATTATACTAAACACCAATTTATAAGTATTCATATTGGATATATACAGTACAATGTGTTTGAGTGTGTGCATGAAAAGTAATTTACTGTACAGTACTGCCTTCTGGGCTGTATTATACAATACTGTACTTGTACATGCCCATACTAAAAGTTAAAAATTAACCGGGATAAATTTGATACTTTTAATACTGTACTTTTCTTTACTGTAAACCCCAAAGTTAAGTCATCACTGCAGTACATAAGTGGAGGTAATACTACAATATAATGCATCTGAATAGTACACAGGTCTTAGCTACCTGGTTATCTTGCAGAGGTTCGGGACCCACATCCCGTGTTGGTATGGAATCTGAATCTTCGGTGAGGTATACAGGGCGTCGAGAACCAGCACGGCTAAGCTCGGCAGTCCCACTACCGGCTGTTACTGTAGAGAGAGAGTCCTCCTGGTGGCTGTCACTAGCATCACCTGATCGCACACTCCCCACATCCTCTGATGATACTGAACCTCTGTGGATTGAAACAAAAATCTAAGATACAAGTAAAAACTACAATTCCTATTTTTTCTTAAATTTTTTATGAATACATGAATTAATGCTAATGAACAAATATGCTTAATTTCTTAATGAATAAATTAATGCTTTAGTCTCCATCACCTGAATGAGATTACTACATCCCTTCCCAACAACACATAAAATACAGTAGGGTCAGGATATGTCACGAGATAGGGTCCAACGATGTTCGCTATATACTAAATCGGGATATATAATTACATGTAATCAATGGGGAAAATAGGGTTGGGTTCTGGAGGCCCCCAAAAATTATTAAACTTGACTAACGAGTTCATTGTCTTACTAACTAAAGCACCAATGAACACTAGACTCGGGAACAACAGGTTGTTTCAATATCAACATCAAGGAACACCAGTCTCAGGAACACTATATTCGGCAGCTGGCGCACCATCCTGGGAACACCAGACTCGGCAGCAGACGCCACACTGCCACCCTCACTTGACAATCCCACACCTACATAAACGAACACCAAAAATATTACTTACAGTATTAAATCTTTTCCATTATCTTCACTTCACTTCACTTCACTTCACATGTCACTAGCAACCCATTTACACTCGCCTCAGAAGTCGTAAACTGCAGCAGAGTCGGCTGCTTTCTTGTCACTCGCTCAGAAAGACTGAGCAGGCGAGTGTGAATGCATGAGTGAGCAGCCACGGTGGCGCCTCTGGTGAGCAAATAACGCATTTGTTTGCCATGGCGGTACATTTGAAATATTTCCTGTCTGATTTCCCTCGCGAAATAAGAAAATTTATCGCTAAATAAAGGAAAATTTCAATAATTTTGGTCGCCGCGATATACAATTTTTTTTATATAAAGTCTCGATAAATCCCAACCCTACTGTACTGTGCTTCTAGTAGTAGGACCTATACCATTTTTTTTAAACATAGTACTGTACTGTAAAACTGACACTTAACATTCCCAGTCATATACTGCACTGTACAAAACTTTCAGCTAAATGTAAAAAAATTATAAATTCATTGTGCATAAACAAAACTACTAGCAATGAACTACAGTACATGGAACCTCAAATACTATTACTACCTATACAAGCTCAAAGCAAAGTATGGTCTTGATGGCAAAAACTGCTAATACAATTGGAACTGGATTCTTTAAATTTGCAATCTGACCACTAGCAAAAAGTTACATACATCCACAAACAGTGATCAAAGCTAGCCACAGGTCAGGCAAATAACAAAGTAGTGGGAGAATACTTTAACTGTTGCCTAAGGGGTAAATAAATTGTATTTCCCAAATGGTTTAAATGTCTCAGTAGAACATTTTAAAGATAAGAACCAGGAACTTCAACAAGAGGAAGAATTATAAAAACTTTTATGCTAGATTTACAACATTCCAGAGTAAATAAGGTGTTCGACACTAAAAAAACCTAACTACTAACTTTAAAAATAACAAATCAAGTACAACTCAGTTCCATAGCTGCAAGACATAGTAATGAAGTAAGAAAACCAAGATCTTGGTATAATGGTAAACATTTACAACAGTTCTCCTCGAGTCCTGATATTTGCTCACACTTCACTCAAGCTGCCACTGGTTCTAGCTGTCTATATTTCATCCATCTGGGTTAGAAAAAAGTTGACAGATTTTGCCTTCACAAGCAGGCTACTACTGCAGGTACAACACTGAACCTACTTGTCCCTACACAGCTGGGTCTGCTAATAGTCACCTCCTCTATCACTGTTCCCACCACAGTCTTGCCCATTATTCTAAAATAAAAAAAATGTTGTGAACTCTTAACTCCTTACTCATGAAAGCTGATCTTGACCTACCATCAATTTTCTATTTTCCAACCATCACGACATGCTGAGTGCTGTTACACTGTGCAGTAGTTTTAAATCATATACATGATTTTTGCAAGATATATCCTTACTATACCAAAACTAATTTGTAACGAAATGTTAAGGATGGGAGATCCATTTGAACTGTACAGATTATGAGGTGACATCCAAATATGTTGGCAATATTAAATTGACTAAACTTGTAGACAACTGATATTTTCCCCCTGACATTATGTAACAAATGAACAAACCTCTCAAGTGTATGATGAAGTCAAACGATTGCCAGAAAATGAGGATTATGATCGAGAAAATAAAAAGGGTATAAGTGTACATATCCCCCTGTGCAGTAATGAGACATAAATGTTCAATTTACCAAGAGACACTTGTCTCTAAGATGCTATATAAAAACATTCTCTTGAAAGATAAACCATCTTTCTCTTCCACCCACAAACAAGTTTTTTTAATATACCCGTCCGTGTGTGTGTGTGTGTGTGTGTGTGTGTGTGTGTGTGTGTGTGTGTGTGCATGCATTCATTAGGAGAGGATGTGTCAGGTTGTGTGTGCATGAGGATATCCCGTTTACATACAAAAAAACCATACCTGAGTATTTCCGAGGTGAAGGTATCACTGAGGGCTGGTGGCAGACTTTTCCTATAATGATTAGGTGTTTGTCCATTCCTCCCTGATCTCAGTTCTCCAGCCTCCCCATCATGCAGTGGGGAAGGCGGCAGGTTAGGCGAGGAACGGCGAGTCTCGGAGCCGGAATCCAGTGAGTCGTTAGCATGTGAAGAAGATCCCAAGGATGAGGAGTCTGGGCTGTCTCCACCCTCTTCACGCCCACGGGATCTCGACCGCCCACTCTGAGGTCCAAAATGTATGATTATAACACAGTATGCAACTGCTACACATTGTAGCCATTATTGCTATATAATACTGTATAATACAGTCCTACAATTACTGAAAACAAAAGCAATGTAACATGTAAAGAAATTTATATACTGTACCATAATTGTCATGAAAGTTTTACACATACCAAGAATGAAGACTGACCCATTAAATCACAAGTACAGTACAGTGCTGCACTAGGTTATGGAGATGCCCCCCCCCCCCCTATCTCATTACTATTTCTGTCTTTAATATTTTAAACACTTTTCATGGGGTATCACAGTACTGTACTGTACATGATATAATGCATATTCTGTACAGTACACCAAAAGTTCCTGACTATAAAATATTTTGCTATAAGTCGCTCCTCCCTAGAACACATCTCCGACGTATAATGAGGATCCCCTGTACAGTATGTGTAAATACTTACCCTGGGTACCTTACTGATGAGCTCCGTCCCGGCTTTTCTCACTCTGCGGACCAGGTTAGAGCCAAAACCTTTCCTGAGAAGACAAAACACACAGACTGACCATTAAAGAAACACATTATCTCTGGTAGGTACAATCAAATGGTTGTACTGTATTTTATTCCTCCTCTTCCTTCAATACATTTATTCTACACTACATCACATTCAACTCGAGGTTTTGTATACATAAATAGCACAGTACAAAAAACAGGTCATACAAATATATCAGGTTATTTCGATACAGTATGTTACAACTCACAAAAATATGCAAAGTAATTACTACAATATTTCAACTAATTAATGAGAGTCCCACAGGTGTCGGTATCAAGAAACTATGACAACTGATCCTGAGAATAATAAAACTGCAACATCATTTACCGGTATAACCTTAAACTTTTAGAGTGAAATTGTAAGTTATGAGATTAGTTCTACTCAAAACAACACATTCACAGAGACCATGCAAGAAGGTGGTCAAGGGGACAGTGGATTCAAATAATTAAGTAGCTTCTCCTTTTGATCATTAAAAATAGAAAAATGTGAAAACAGCTTAGTGTATAAAGTGTGCATCTTAAGGAATAAATGAACCAAGATATCTAACCATCTCTCTCAAGCAAAATGAAACCATCTCCATTCCCAAACTGGATAACCTCAAGTGTTTAAAAAAAAAAAAAAAAAAACTTATTCACTACTGTATATGAAACCATCCATGATATACAACATTACAAGGAGACAGTCAACAGAGATAACAGGTATATTAAATATAACCTGGCTGGTTCCATTATAAATTTGAAAAATATTGTATTAAAGTGTGTGTGTGTGTGGCCTCTATACTGTCTCTAAGATGTTTTAGCAGTTGGTAATAACAGTCATATGTTATCACTATCCTTCTAAACGCTGCAATTTGCGATTCTAAAACTAATAATTATTTCTCTTCCGACATTTCCCTACTTCCAAGAATCTTTTTCCCGTGTAATTTAGTTCTAAAGTGTACACATGGAAAACTGCATTCCTGCATGACAACAAAACCAATGTGCAGTATTGTTTGGATGAACTGTGCTAAAATGTTAATGTTACTGAAGAATATTTTTAATCCACCACAATATGAACACAAACTATTCAATATTTTATCACAACAGGAACAAATCTCCTACTTAAATTGATTATATGTATGGAATAAATAAGTAAGGAAGACATCAATAATTAACCAAAACTTTCAACAGAAAAAGAATACAGTGCATTAATATGAATCGGCTGCAGGTGAATAAACCGAGGCTACAGTAGTTTTAGCGTGAAATTCTTCTGTGGGTGAGAAAGTGGCTATGACAAATGGCATACAGTACACCATTGGGAGGAAAAAAACAATTAACTATAGCCAATGGTGGTTAATAATCACAGTACAGTACATTCTCCATGCTGAGTTACAACTAAGACTACAAGAGTTAAATGACTTCACACGGCCAAGGTGGAAAAGAACTGCATTATGTTTGACTTGAGTGATGAACAGTAAATAATGAGAGTAATTTGTTCTTCCAGTCATCAGAAAGACAACAATCAAGGCATGAAACATACACAAGATTTCTGAAAATATTACAAAGGAGAGTTTAAAACACAACTACCAGTCTGCATGTTACCCTTGGCTCTACATATGTTATAAAATACCAATGATTTCAAATTATTTCATCAAACAATATAAACACTAGAAATTTTACCATATAAAAGTACAGTTAAATACAGTATTGTCAATTTCACGAGGAACTATAGACCACATTACGACACTACAAATCTTTTTCATAATTCTGAATTGATGTTTTAGTAATGTAAAGCATTCTGACAAGGTGAAGGTGAGATCCAACATGGTAGAACCAGTGGTAACATGACACAGAAGAATCAGTAGTTACATGAGAGGGTTGCAATGACCTGAGGCTACTAAACACATCCCGTGTTACTTACGAGTACGGCACACAGCCCGGTGACAACCTAGCAGGGGGAACATTCCTTCTTAGATCCACACTAAACTATACTCTTATCAACTATAAATTCCTCATACTAATTTCATATTAGTATGGAAAGATGCACATCAATATAACAATCACTCCTTATCAAGATTCAAGACGTACAGAGTATTTATAAGAAATGCCTTAAAAACTACAGTACTGTACATAGAGCTGAATGAAATGTTTTACCAATATTAATGTCTATAAACTATGCTTAACCCATTACCAAGGAAAGTCACTACATTAAACTGTCAGAGAGCTGACGGACTTCCACCAGCACTAAAAGCCCCCAAAACGTACACTAAACCCATAAAAAAAAGCAATAGTAAAAAAATTACCATTGTCGAAACCCATTGTTTCAGCATATGAGGTCCCGAACAAATTTTGTTCAAAATTCATACAATGGTACTACTTTATATGCTGTTGAAGGATTGGGGTTTTACGTTTTAAATTTCAAGTAATTAGTGTTAATTAATGAGCTTTGAAATAATTTAATACATACAGAATATTTAAAATGACAATTACTTTGAGCCCATAAGTTTTAAATCACCTTTATATACATTTTCTCATTAACAGACTAGTATTTTTAAGGTTTAAACAAGTTACTTTTCAGTTCCCAGAGAAAAGACGTTGTATTGTGAAAATGAGGTTTTGGGCATTTGAGGTAAAAAATTAGATTTTGTTCAAATTTCATACAGAGACACGGTACTCTAACATGCTGGTTAAGGATCTGGGTTCTAAACCTTAAAATTCATGTAATAAGTTTTTATTACCGAGATTTGAAATAATTTATTACACTGTATACAGAATATTTAAAGCAATAAGTATGCTGAGTCTGTCCGTTTTAAAGTGCACACACACAGCAGGTGATGGTAGTGTTGTTTCAAAAGCTAATAGAAAGTGTATAAGCTTAGCCGAGAAACTAGATGTGTTAAAACGATATGAAAAAGGTGAGAGGTCTGTGGATATTATATGGAGCAGGCAATGAACATATTTTCTGAAGTGGATCCATTAACAGAACAAAGCATTAAAATTTAAATAAATGCAAATGACCTCTACATAAAGATGTATAATGGGAAAACAAAGCAGCTGTGCAAGGTTCTTTTGACAGCTTTATTATTCAAAGGCCTGAACCATCAACTTCAGCTACACCATCAAATTTAGCATCATAAGCAGCTTTAACAACAACTTCAGGTTCAGTAACAGTTTCAGCAACAGCTTTATGGAAAGCTACAGCTTCAACCAGAGTTGAACCTGATGATTTTGTCATCTTAGTAAAAACTCGCACAATATTCATTGGCTGTCCTTAAGTTTAAGAAATTTACCCCTATTGCAAACTTTATCACACCTCAAATACAATACAAAACTAAATGAATCAACTCCGTGAGATAATAGAATTACTATGAAGAATCGAGTAAAAGTTCTGTTTAACATTTAAAAATTAGAGCCTTACTTCTTAGACGGGGAGTTGTCCATGCGTCGGTACTGCTCCATGATCTTCTCCTCCAACTTCTCCTTCCCTCGCCGCAAATTATTCAACTTGTCCCTACAAAATTAAATATTCGCCATCATAGTGTTCAAAGTGGAAATCAAACTCGTAACATAAGAAATTTTGACTTCATGTAAAAGATGAACAAGCGCGTTCTATATTTATCACACCCGTCCCATGAAGCTCGAGTCAGAAGCACACATACGTGAAGTTTTTCTCCTCCTGATGGAAGTGCTGCTTGTCCTCCAGTGTCTGGGTGAGGAGGTCATGGTACTGGGTCAGCAGCAACGACACCTGAGACATGAGTGACCGCCTGTCCTCCTCAAGGGTCATATTGAGGGTCTGAAGCACCTACAATATGTAACAAAGGAAATTTTGGGGATTAGTTACATTACATATATGTGGGGAGGAGGGGGGAATCTTCTCTGTGGTTACAAGTGATGATGCACATGATAGTACGTAGAGAAAAGATAAGATACTTTTCTCTAAGAGTCCATCTGGATCAAGGTTTGTACCATAATCTTCCATAAGGCCAATTTAGAACAAACAATCTCTAAACATATGCCATAAAAAATAAAGAAAATAAATAAATATATGCATGTAGAGAACCTGACTCCCCCAAAAGTCTGGCCAGAAATTATAAAGTTACTGAATTCCACAAAAAAAAATATTAATTTTTATATAAATTTAATTGCATCCTCACCATACATTCTTACCCCTTAATTTCTATTTTCCTTTAACATTATTCTTCTCTTTACCAATTCCCAGCTAACACACTAATTCCACATGATTAAATTCCTCCATCATGCTTGTGCCTCCCCTGTGTTGTTCGTACCTGGCATTTGTTGGTGAGCTTTGAGACTTCAACATCTAAAGCTGCCATCTGATCACGAGCATCATTCAGTTCCCCCCGAAGTTCCGTGAGCCGCAGCTTCACAGTGTTGTTTTCGGTCTTGATGGTCTTATAGTCACCCTGGAGAGACTTGTACTCTGTTCGTAGCTTCTCGTTAGCTGAGAAGAGACTCCTGAAGTCATCCTGAAATTTAAATAGGAATACACATTTAGTTTTACAAAATCTATGAAAAACGTATCCATACACTTTAATCCAACTGAGAACCCGTTTCAACAGTTTTATTCATGATTTAACAAGAAACATCCCTACCAACTCATGATAAGAATACCATGGCAACAACACTGCCCTAATAATTCTGCATTATCTATATGCAAAACTACAAATAGGGATTCTATATAGGAAGAGAATGAAAGTTGCTTAAGAGGGCATCTAGACTGAGAATGAGGAAGACCGAAATGGAATTTATGTGAACCATAATCTTTACGTTAATTATCCACCGAGATTACAGTATAGATTTATATGTATACTGACCAATAGCTTATTTCAACTACAGTATATTAACTATAAAAAATAACTCGACCAAAGGATGAATAATGTATGCGTAAACAAACAAGTAGTGCTGTATACCTTTAGTCTGGAGTGTTCACTACGCAGGTTTGCGAGGGATGTGGAATCCGTCTTCAACTTGGTCATTTCATCTTCCAAGGCCTCACGGAGCTTTAGCAGCTCATCCTCGTTGGCAGACATGTTACTCTGACGGTCCTAAGGGTACCATCATAAGATTAGTCAACTTACATTACTGTGAGAAACAAAATTCTGACATGAACACAGTCCAATTCACATTTCCCTATGAAAATATAACAAGCTAGAGTGAAGTGTGACAGCAAATAATAATTGTTGGGTTAATGGAAATAAGCAAAAATGGCAAATTAATCATTCAAATCAATTATAAATATTTTGAATACAACATATGACACTTACACTTATAATAAAACAAGATAAAAAGAACAAATACAAACTCTTCACCCTAAACTTAATAAAATCTTTTCATAAAAAAGTGTTGGTATGTAATGCATGCCTCTAATAAACTGACAAATGTCTTCTGATAAACTGAAACTTAAAATATAAAAGGCAAACAATGATCGCCAAGATATTAAGGCAACAGAGCTAGACAAACAGGTATGATGCACAAAACACAGATGTGAAATTCCAAGTGGGTTAAACAATAGGAATAAAACCATGTCAGGTACTGTATTTAAAAATGACAGCAACTGGTGAAAACAGAAATATTATAGTGGGGGAAGAGGTAAATGGTGTAAACTAAAAGGTAAATTACAAGAAAGAATACTGGATGCTAGATGGACTGAAAAATGCATTAAACTTCCCATGCCACTTGAAATTATTTAACCTAAAAGAATACTGATAAGACACATTACCTTCATTTCCTTCTGCTCGTGTTTTAAGGTTTTGTGAGCGCTTTTGAGAGAGTTGTGCTCCAGTACAAGGTTGTCGTACTCTCTGGTCAGCTGCTGGTGGAGTCGCTGAAGGGCCTCGTGGTCAGAAACTAGCTGAGTCAGCCGGCTGCCGCGCTCATCACACGACCGACGCACCTGTAGGATCAAAGACACAGGTTCTCAGCATTTCTTCTATATTAAACCTTAAATATGCATGACATAGTCTACAAATAATCTCTCTCATATCAAGTGTCAAATGATAGTATTTTTTTTTGTGAGATCATACCTTGTCAATTCCTTTAACTAGCCTTTCACTGAATATAAATTGAGAGCCAAATTCCTCTATGTGCTACCACCTGCAGTAAACCAGCAAGCTTGACAATAAACACCAGCCAATGCCTCAGTTTTTTCAACAATAACTGTTTTTCATTATTTTCTATTTTCTTTCACAGAAATGCCCTAATATTTACCTGAATCATCATTTGTTTGTCAGATGTTTGTTTTCATGAAGTACAAATATTTCTTGTTTAATACCAAACATGTCTAAACTGGTTCAAGTTTCTATTATTTGCCTGAAAATTATGTTTTACTTTGCTTCCAATCGGTATCCCTATCATATATTTACTAGAGGAGCTCAAAAGATATAGACTTTTAAATATCCTCAAAGATGACAAAGAATATAAACTACCCTGTACTGACTGGTCCCACTATTGATTGAAATATAAGTTCTTGGATAACATCTGGAGGTTAGATGAGCATGGACAGAATTTATACTAATGTACAGTTTGTGATTCCCATTCTCTAACATGAATAAAACTTTCAAATGCGATAATACACCTCTGGGCTAGTCAAACAATTAACAGTCAAGGGTGTCTGCCAAGGATAAAAGGACAACCTATTATAACAAAGAATAAAACTATTATGACATTACTTCCACAAGCAACTGAGTAGCCTTTTCAATAACTAAGGTAAAATTAAGTCCCGTGGCATTTCTCTAAATAAATAAATAAATAAACCAACACAGCCTCTTTTCTCCCACTTGTCTACACCTTAATGAAAAGAGAAAGTGTACAAACCTTCTCTCTCTCTGTATCGCTCTGTGTGGCTGATGACTGTAAAGCAGAATTCTGAGCTATGAGAGACGCAGACTGTGACTGTAGTGTGGTGTTCTCTACTTGCAGACGTGCGTTCTCCCCCTGCAGCTTGGCATTGTGCTGAGACATGACTGTGTTCTGGTTGGATAGTGATGTCACCTGAGACTGGAGAGCACACACCTGATCCCGGTAACTGGCAGTCAGAGACTTGAGTTCAATAATTTCACTTTCAAGGTTTCCCTTCTGTAAGATAAAATAGCTTCAGTTTTTGAGGTTCATGTCAATATTACACATACAAGACAATTACTATACAGGATATTATTTTCCCCCTTTTCTTCATAAGGAGTCTTTTAGCATGGCAACACAAATTTATGATATTTTAAGTTTGTAATAAATACCCAAAATGTGATCATAAAATCTTAAGACGTTAAATTAGTCATAAATTCATTAAGAAAAAATCTGGGGAGATTTATTTCAACATATGGTGTGACTCGCTAACCTCCTCACTGGTGCGGTATAGAGCATCCCTGAGTTTGGCCACCTCCTTCGACACATCCTCACTTAAGCTTGCATCTTCCTCCTGGTATCGTTGTCTCAGGGACTCCAGCTCACTCTTCACCTGTAAATATTCAATGGATGCACCTTTCTTAACACTTACTACATGAGCAAAAGAATTTTAACCTAATATTACTTGTATTTAATAAAATACTGAGCTTTACCATATAATTTAACGAGTTTTTGTCCCTGCTGCCTCCCAACCTTACATCCCAGCTGCCATAAAATATCACCTGTACATATATCTTAGCCATTTTACCAATTCACAAAAGATGAACTGTGAATATTGATGATACACATACAGAAGCCAATACTGTATACTATGATTTATAATAAGATCCTGCTGGAGAACACGTGTCTCCAACTAATTCTTGGTCGAGAAATACCTCTTTGAAGATAAATAAAGCAAGTGAAAACAGGACTATCATCTTAATCCTCCAATTTGATACATATGGCTACATAACTACAGTATATTTGTTTTTGGCATTACATTCAAAACCCAAGGACCACACATGGATGCAACACTCACTGCATCCTTAGCTCTTTGAAAGGAAGAGATAATTTTGGGTACCATACATATAATTGTTATGGAAGCTCTTAATAAAAGCAAAAAAAGGAGGACTTTTTATGAAATAATATGATAAAGAATAAACATTAGAAATTCTAAGTTCAAAATCCTGTATGACAACATGCAACAGTAAACATCGTCCAATACTTCACTTTATTTAACATACTGTACAAACATTTTCCTCCCCATATTTTATGAATCTAAGGAATGTTCATCTCTGCTGACCAAACATATCTATTACCAGGCCTGTACATAAAAATGGCACAACAGATGAGGAGCACAACAAAGTGGGCAAGATATTCTTTTGTCTTTAAAGGGCATCATAACAGGCCAAAGAGCAATGAAGGCCAAGGCTGCTGAAAAACCCATTGCCAGTGATTTTCTTAGATCCCTAGTCTTTATATTACTTTAACATCCATTCCTCCATCTTATTAAATCTGCCTAATATCCAAAACATCCCAAGACCTCTATAACATGGATTTTAGATGACACTCCACCACAACAGTCATACACTACTGTACCGACCTCCATTAACTGTTTCCGAAGTTCCTTGTTTCTGCTGACAGATTCCGTGAGACGGGATTCAAGAGATACAATTTTCTCCTCACGAACTTCCACACTGCGCTTAAGTGTTTCCTCAAGCATCGACTCCAAAGCCTTGTACCGGCTGAGAACCGGAGAAAGACAAAAACTTGATATAGATATACAATGTTATCATTTCTTTGTACACATATAACAAACGGTCAATCAAGTTAATTCATACACAGTTCTTACAACCTCAGAATGCATCACAAACCAAGTGTCCCAGTCTCACTCTAGCTTCTAAAATGCCCCTGTTACTTAATGCCAAACTATCTCCAGATTATGTAGTACCTGTACTTCAAAAACATAAATAAATACAGTACAGTTGGTCCTCACATTAAGCGGTCCCGCAATCCGCATTTCACCGATACCGCGGTGCCTTGCCAGAACCTAACATTTTCACATTTCGCGGTCGCGAACGCCATTCCGCGGAGAGTGTCCGGCGCGACGCTATTTTTAGATTTGCCCCACGCGCCACCCGCCTGCCCGCCTCTCACTCCTCCTCCCTCCGCTTGGGCAAGCGGCGCGGTAAGGTTGCGCAGTGTGTCTTTGTTGCGTTATCACTGACGTCATATGACGTACAAGACCTTTGATTGGCCATGCATCCCTACCCTCCTCTGCTGCTAGCTGTAATTGGCTTAAAGTATTATGACGTGTCCACCCGGGGGAGGAGGGAGGAGAGACGACGCTTGACCTAGCCGCGACAGTCTCATCCCTCAAGGCCACTCCGTATTAACGCGCATCCATTGTTCCGTAAAATGGCTTCCGCCGGACCACCACCCCCAGAGAAAAACCTTTCCTTACCTGGACCCAGCGGCACTAAGCCAAAGAGGACACGACGTTCCTTAAGCTACGAGGTGAAGTACCAAATTATTCAAGATTTGGAGAAAGGAACACGGCAAGTTGATCTCGCGCGCCAGCATGGCGTCAACGAATCTACGATCCGGACTATAAAGAAGGATTCAGCCAAGATAAAGGAGCACATGAAGATCACAAAGTCTACAGGTGCTTCTATGATCAAGTATTTTCACAACCGGGTGCTTCTCAAGACAGAAAAATTACTTGTGAGGTACTTGGTGCGTCAGGCGCGACGCAACATGGCGGTCGACACGCGCTCTGTGAAGGACTACGCACGTGAACTGTACATGGCAGTGGCACGAAAGATGGGAACTTCAGAGCCCAAACCCTTTACTGCTTCCTCTGGGTGGTTACAGAGGTTTAAGATCCGGAACAAGATCACCAATATAAACATTGGTGGTGAAGAAGCGAGTGCTGATCGTGCTGCGGCTCGGGAATTTCCTCCGTTTTTACGTGAGATTATGGAGGAAGGACAGTACACCGACGACCAGGTGTTTAACATGGACGAATCTGGTCTTTTCTGGAGAAAACTACCTTCCAAGTCCTACATTGTGAAGAATGCCAGCAGGATTCGGGGCCGGAAAATGCAGAAGGAACGCATCACCGTCCTGTTTGCCACCAATGCCTCCGGTACCTGTAAGCTCAAGTTATCGGTGATCCACACAGCCCGCAAGCCGCACGCCTACAAAACCATGGACATGACCAAGCTAAATGTCCACTGGCTGACAGCACGTAAGGCATGGATGTTCTCTACACTGTCCCTCTCCTGGTTTGATGACTGTTTTGTTCCCGATGTAAAGAAATTCTGTGAGCAACAGAATGTCCCATTTAATATTTTGTTGCTGCTGGACAACGCACCAGGACACTCGCCCCTACTGTTAGATCGTCACCCCAACGTAAAAGTGGTCTTCCTTCCTCCCAACACTACGTCTATATTACAGCCCATGGACCAGGAGTTGATTTGCAATGTGAAAGCTGCATTCTCAACAAAAAAATTCCAGCTCCTGAACGACTACACCAACACCAGGGAAGAGTTGCGTGACCTGAGTGACACCACCACCGATAGCAAGAGCGACGAAGATGAGGAACAACGGTTAGAACAGCAAAAAATACTCTTCAAACAATTCTGGAGAATATTTAACATCAAGAAAGCTGTGGACATCTTGGTGGAGTCATGGGATCAGCTGTCTATTGCTACAATTCGTCACGCATGGAGACATGTGTTGCATGGAATACCAGGTGAGAGGAGGAGTCAATCTGTGACTGGTGAGGTTCAGAATGTTGCAGTAGCAGTGGACCTTGCCAGAGAAGCTGCGCAGACTGTTACAGTTCCAGGCTTCTCCGAGACCACCAACGACGACATCCTGGAGGTGATCAGAGATCCTGAAGTGACTGCCGACGAGATGATGGAAGAAGAACACGTCAGTGAAGAGGAGGAAGAAGGTGCGTCAGTCTCCGAAGAACACAGTTTAAGTCATAGTGATATTAAGTGTGCCATGGAGTTTGCAGAGAAAATTAAGTCCGTCCTTTCCCGCGACAATGACGATGACCGCTATGAAGTCTTCCATAACCGGCTGGTGCAGGCTATGGAGCCGTACATCACGGTGTATCACGACAACATCAACGCCAGCCGTCAGCAAAGCATAACAGATTTCTTCACCCGCAACCCACCACAGCCAGCCCAAGCCAGTGATAGTGACAGTGAAGTTGACTTTGAGGGATTTGTCAGGGAAGCCCTGACAACTGTAAGTGACAGTGATGATGATTCACCTAGTAATGGTGATTCACCTGAGGGCCAGTAATCTGCCCTCTGCCTCGGAACCAGCCTCCATCCCCGTATGCCGACCCATCTCTTCTACTACCGTAAGTGTTCCACAAAATTTTTAGTTTTTTAACCTATTCTTTATTTTTCCTATGTTAACCTTTATCTTTCCTAACCTAACCTCTTCTATATTACTTGTTTTTTCATACCATCATAAAGTTAAGATAAAATTTTTACTACAACATAGTTGCGTGTCGTCAAAAAGTGGAGTTTGGGGATCGGCCTGGACTCCATTTCAATTAATCCCATGTTATGTTATTCACTTTCCGCGTTCCTCACTTTCCGCGGGACCCTCTGGGTTACATTAACCGCGTAATGTGAGGACCAACTGTATAAATAATAAGACATTATGCACAAAAACATTGACTCGTTCTTACAATAAATTATTAAATACATGTACAGTACTGTGTATACTTTTTTCCTCACAAAAACTTATGACCTATAAAGCTATGTCAACTCAATTTCATTCAAGAACACTGACAGTTACGTAAAATCTACAGAATTATGAAAGTGTGAAAATAAAGCCAAAATACTTCAAGCTTAGAAACAGCATAAGTAAATAGAGCCAATAAGCTTCCAAGAGAAGCATACAGTAGGTATAACCACAAATCCACAGCCTGTAGTAACTGTACCTGTTTATTTTCTTTGTACTGCTCACTATTCTTGACATAAGTTTGCTGAAACCATAAATGATCATCATTACACCTACAGATCCAGGAGAAAACATGTCAATAATAAATGAAGACATGACTCTTGCCCCTTGAGGAGAAGGTATTGTGAACGGCGTACGAGTCAGTCAACAAAAACTCAAATCAGTCACTTGTACTTGCAAGAGGAGTTGGTAATCTAGGTAAAATGCTTCAAAGACTAATCAGGTAACCTAGAAATGAAAAAATATGCCTGCCTGCATCTAAGTTATACCTTTGCATGTGCAGTTATGGCAAAAATTTGGTTATTTATCAATTTTACAATTAATAAATTAAAGGACACTTCTTCCATAATCTGCTAAACTTTGTTCCAAGTAAATGACAATCTGGAAACTTAAATTCACTGCTCTTTTCACACTGTATTAGAAATCAAATCTAATAAATGAGATTCCACTAACCATTTAAACAAGACACACACACACACACATACATTGCAACACATGTATCTTGAGAATGTGATACAAGACGGGAACAATAACTTACTCGTTGTCACTGTCGGAGACGGGGGCAGTGAGGTTATCAGCATTGAGGCCAAGCTTAGATAAGTCTGAAGTTAGGCTGTCAAGTTGGTTGGTGAGTTGTTGTGTTCGCACCTACAGGGGAAATATTTTACACAGAATCCCTCACACATAGCCAAGCTATTCCAATACTTTGATGTACTAAAATTCCAGATTTATGGTAAACTCATTTTGTCATTTAATATCAATAAGGAGTACTTGCAGTGTAATTAACATTCTTACCATGAAATTTATACACAATACTTAACAAAAGACAGGCATGAAAGCTTTACATTATGTGAGGTTCAACATGATTCTCAACTGAAATGAAGCCTCACCTTCTCGGCAATTAAGTCCTCCCTTAAACAATTTAGAGTTTTACGTTCTGTCATCATGAGTTGGTCAGACTCTCTCTTCTCCTTTTCCAGCTCCCGGACTCTGTGGAAAGATAAAACGAGATACTTCATATTATTTTCTATGATACAGAGCCTTTAAGAATAATACTATACTGCACTATAATAATCAAAGACCCAAGCTAAGAACCAAGTGATCATTAAAATCCAGAAATCTTTAGAAAATATAATAAATCTATATAAAAAATCAACATGCACTTCAAAAAATATAGAGCAGTGCTAGAACATAGTAATGCCTCATCCTCATACCTGTTGTCAGTGCCCCTAAGTTGTTCCGCCTCTTTGTTGAGTCTCTTGACGTCCCGCTCAAGGGTTGATGACTTGCTGGCAGCGTCATCAATAAGACTATCCTTGACCTCCATGGCAGTGCGTAGTCTCGACACCTATGATCATGGTAAACAAAGACGAGAATGATTAAAGGTGAAAAGGGCATCGAGTGAACAAACTATAACAACACAACACTCAATACACGCCCAAACATACTGAAAATAGGACTAGTATGCCCTGTTACCACAATAATTACAATAGTCATCAATGGACACCAATAGCATATAGTTAACACTAAGTTCCTCTAACAGAAGTCTTGGTTAAATCACACTCCCCAGACACACACATGGAGGATATTCTTCATTGCTATGTCTAGAATTAGTAACCAACACCTAACTCTCAATAATTTCACAGCCCATCCAATGAGGTATATAATGTGTGTAAGCTTTATGTCTATCCAAAGAGCATTACAAGTTCTGTATATAAAAATCTCAGCTTTTACCTCTTTCTGAAGGGATTTATTTTCGCGGTCCAGTCGATCGTTGGTGCCTTCCATTTCGGTCAAATCTCTCTCTAGTTCGTTAAGCTTTTTGGTCGATAGCTTGAGTGTCTCCACGGTTCTTTGTAGCTGTAGAAAAATTCATAGTTTAATTTAGTGGAGCAAGAATCTACAAAATATTTGACTTGTAGATACATACTTTGAGTACCTAAAACAATACAGAGAACATTCACAAAATATTTACTTCACATTTACAGGCTGCAAGACTACCTGCTATACACCTAACCCATAATACAAGAAATAGATAATGCATAAGCTGAAATAATTCATAACTACAGGGTATTTAATTTGCACGAGCTATACCCGGTACTGTATACAGTCAGTCCTCGACTTACGACGGGGTTAGGGACCGACGACCAAGTCCTAAGTCGAAAATGCGAAAATAATACATAGAAAATCTAAAATGGGTGTCTCTTTTTCTTCTCAGCACCACGAGAACTCTCACTTTTACCCTTGCCAGCCATTTTAAAGGGAATTACAAACGAAAATTTTGTCAGTACACAGCGCGACCACTAACATCAGGACTCGAAAATACGTAATTTGAAAAATATTTTATACAACTGAGGCGGTCGTAAGTCGAGGAGTATATAGTGAACGGTGAACCATTAATTTAAGCAAGTTATATGATGTGAATTTTATGTAATTACCCACAGTTTTTAACTTAAAATTTGAAACACATTGACTCCCATTCAATAAAACATGCATTTTGGTTCATACAATTCCTAGAGAACTTCAGCCCCAGTAAAAAAAAAAATAAGAATATAACAGTTAGTGTCAGAGATCTAACCACCCACAGTATGGTAGTGTGTGTCAGAGGTCTCTAAATGTCCTGAATGACTGTACAGTACAGAAGTTTGGTACCGTGATTAATTTACCTCAACGACAACGAAAATTTGGAACTTAACTAAAGCAAGACACCTTCTGTAACTTAATGATGCAATTTACCAACATCAATGATAGTGAAAATTATTAAGTAAAGGCATTAGTACATGGACCCTGAAAATCTAAATGAGTGCAGTACCTAATTTTGTTATGTTATACTGTATTGTTAAAGGTAATTGCATTCATTATAATTATACAATACAGTAATTGATGCACTGAAAAACATTTATAGCTGTACAAGTACAGTATACATTCTGTAACCTCAAATTGTTCTACAGTATTTACTTGCCAAAAAATGAGCTTTTAATGAACAGAACTATTTTTGAGGCCCAAGAATATATCCCTATTTCTAATGTGAAGTAAAAGTTCAATTTCAGCAAAAGTAATATAGACAAGGTTATTCAGGAATAACAACAACTGCATATTCAAGGCCTTATTACAATTCATTATTTTCATTGCAACATGACAGAATACCTTTGAATTTTCATTTTCCAGCTCCGCTCTGTCCTTCTCTGTCTCTGCTAACTTCTTCTGGATGGTATCAATGGACCTGTTTTTCTTTTGTACTTCATTACTAGTGGTCAGGAGGTCAAGTTCCAGCTGTTCAGCTCTACTTCTCTCAGCTTTCAACGTTGTTAATTGTTTCTGCAGGAGATTAATCTGCTGAAGCTGTGACTCCTTCTCCGACTCCAAGTCTACCATACGAGCCGATGAAGTCTTGAGGCTGTCCATGGACCTATTAAGACGCTCTACTTCCACTTGCATCTGGAGCTTCTCACTCTGTACACTCTCCAGCTGTGTATGAATTAAATAAACACAATTTTTAATATATTTCTTAAAAGGTGAAAGTAAAGCTACAGACACAGAAATATAGCTACAGTCATCCCTTGGTTATAGCGCACTTGGTTATCGCGATTTTCATTATCACGCCTCCATCAAAATCTGCACACCTGCTGTTATAGCCCATTTTTCAAGTGGAGAATTTCGTTATCACGCAGTTGCCTCCAAGTGTTTTTACCCATTTGCTTCACCTACATTTATTGAGGATAAAATCTTTCACCTACAAATTGGCAATAACACATTTGCTGTAATCAGACATATCTGTTACCTCAACAATTGCAACCCCAGTTGCAATTTCAAATTCTGTGTCATTAATAAGGAATAACGAAGTCTCGGGTGTACTCTAAGATTGAGAGAAAACGGAGGACTCAGGCGTCCTGAAGCAATGAGAAAACGGACTCCTCAGACGGGGGACTCAAATAAAGAAAGCATAGCTACATGTTTTGTGGACTACAGTATTGAGTGTACCCTTTTCATCACTTTGTAATAAACCTAGCCATGCCTGTGTGTTTTTCTGATACTTACCATAACATTATCTATATATTTAGTGGGTCTAAATCAGTGGTGTCAAACTCAATACCTTTCGAGGGCCAATTCTTATTTTCGTTACCCTCTTCAGGGCCAACACAAGTGCTATATCACATATTTGCGGGATTGAAGTTTACAGCTTCACACATTGCCTTACCTGGCTTACCAGGAATACCTCATTTGGGTTTGTCTGATCTTAAGTATGTAAAATTCATTTTACTAAATAAACATGATTATATCCATTTCTTTCATAATTTCATGGGATGATAAATTTTACCGTCATCCCGTGGGCCACACCTGACCATCACAAGGGCCACATTTGGCCCGCGGGCCATGAGTTTGACACCCCTGGTCTAAATGGTTGTAAAATGGGAAAATTGGGGTTGGGTCTTGGGTGCCTGGAATCAATTAGAATAAATCCCATAGGTTCTGTACTTTCGTTATCGCATTTTTCGTTATCACGCACTCGGACCGGTCCCAATTAGGCGTGATAACCAAGGGGTGACTGTATAGTATTTAAATGTACATATTATTGCAATGAACGATGATCAGAGTTTATTCCTTCTGATTTTCAGGTTCCTGTTGATACACCATCCTAAAATATAGTAATCATTTGGGGTTCTCGAATAAAAAAAAATTACCCTGTACAGTACTAAAAGCATAAATCTCTGAACAGAAGATGATGACTCATATTCCACACACACATTAAACTTACCTTGTCAACCGTCTCCTTCATGTTGGCCAGCATCTTGGACACCCGGGAGAACTCCACCTCCAGGCTGGCATAGTCATGTTCCAAGGTCTCGTGCCGCTCACAACTCTCACGGAAGGCCCCAATTGCCTGTCATGGTCAATTTACTTGCAATTATTCTATTAGGTAATTAATTTCCTCTCCTTTTTTTCATATTAATGGATTGAGGTAACTTATTAGGATTTGTTTAAAAATGTCTCTCTAAAGACAAAAGTAATCTTTGTCTTCCTTTTGTTAAATTATGAGGTAATTTATTTTAAAAAGAATTATCTACAAATTTTCATCATATAGGACACTATTAATGTACCTTAAGTAGATCACGATTCTCCCGTTCTATTTCTGCCTTTTGGTGTTCAGCTTCTGATAGCTTGTCTGCAGATTCTCTCAGACGCTCTGTTAATCTGTTTAGCTGCTGTTTCTCGTACTCCAGCCTTGACACCTTGAATAATAAATAAGAATTAGTAGTTAACATTAGGAAGTTTTATTAAAATGATCTTCACAACAATGCAACATCAATTGGGCCATAAAAATGCATCAGGAACGGCTATGTTTTATTCCACTCACAATATAAAAGCTTTTCATCTACTGTATTGACTAATTTAAGCTTACTATATCCATCAATCAGTAACCTCAGAATTACCAAAAATATATAAAAGTAAGTTGTTACCTGACTCTGCAACTGGAAGTTAACATCTGTGAGTTGCTTGTTCTCCGTCTCAACGTCAAGAAGTCTAGTGTCCGTCGTCTTCTTTTGTCTCTCGCGTAGACTCTCGATCAATTCTAGAAGTTGAGTGTTTTCTTGCTGTTGGGATATACAGTACATTAACCTCATTATCAATTAAGCAAAAGAAAATTATTCCCTGAAAGAAGAAAAAAAGAAGAAGAAAGATGAAAAAAAGTGGGAAATAATCAATCATTATATTCTCATGTGTAACAAACTCTATCAGTATAAAATGGAATGGCAGCTTCCCAGAATAAGAACAAACAGGCCTACACCAAAGAATAATAACCATCCCAATCTCCATTCATTGTGACAATTGTAATTGGTAAGGATGAAAACAACCTGAAGTAATAAAATATGAAATACGGCAAAGAAATTTTATGTGTACCCCTCACCCCCAAACCCCTTTACTATGTACCTGTAGATGCTAATTTTAATATTTCATTTTGCGAAAGCTAGACGATTTTATTCAGCACAGAGGGGACCCAGTACACAAGAGGTCGAGGCCAATTATTGTCTAAGGTGGAAGGTTCTGCTATAATAAGATTCAGGACTAATCTTTCACTTTTAGTCATTAATCCTTAAAACATTTCAAAATTAAACAATGGTGGTGCCCCCTGCCCAAAAGTACCCCCTTATAACATTATCACCAGTGCATCACAACTTAAAAACACAGTACAGTATCAAATGGCATCTTCATCAATTACCTGGAGTTCATCTATCTGGCGTTGTGAATTAGTCTTAACAGTATTGATGGTTTGATGCAAGCGCTGAGTTTCTTGATGCCGTTGTTCCGACTCTTCCTGAGATTCTAGTAAATGTACCCGTTCCTTCTGACCGATTTCCTGTAACTGGTTCACCTGTAATTATGGACAAGTTTAAAATTTAATGGGAATACTGTACTGTATTTTACTATCATTGGGACTTCTTTAACGGTGTTCACCTAGTTAATGTACAACAAAGGTCAGTAGTCAGCACCCTCATCACAACAGTACAACTAACCTTAAGGGACAGCCTCTTATTCTCCTTTTCCAGCTCCAATAATTTATCAGTTGAAGCAAGGAGAGAGCCATGCTTCAACTGTTCATTTTCAGCTTCAAGTCTCTGATTTTCAAGCTGTAGTTTGAGAACCCTGGCCTGTGCATCACCAATGAGATCACTCCCCACACTTGAGCCATTCAGAGGTTGTTGGGACTTGAGCTGATCCAGCTTGGCAACCAATGTGGCAGACTCGCTGAGAGAATTTTTGGTGCTGAGTTGCAACTGGGCGTTCTCCTCCATAACTTCCTGAAGCCGTTCACGGTCAGAGTCGCGTTCCTGGGGAAAATAAAAATACTGTATTGAACAAAAGAACAAGAACAATTCTACAATATTCAGATCTAAGGAATTTCAGCACCCCAACTAGAACCCTGTACTATTACCATCACATCTGTTTTTTGTTTTGTTTTGTTTTACTATGCTGTACCAATATTAAGAGAACATGATCCATAAGATACTTTGACCTAAATAAAAGTTTTAAGCTAATTAATACTTAAGATTGACACTAACAATGGTGATTTGGTTTATGGTCTGCTTCAGCTGGAGAATGTTGTTTTCCAAGTCAAGTACTTGTTCCGCTCTTCTCCGTGATGAAGCCAGTTGTTCCTCCAACATCTCCTTAGTCTCCACCAAGATCCTGAAATTGTCCAACAGAATTCAGTCAGTCAAGCATTATATACTGTACTACAAACAGAATAATTTATGTACAGTAAACAGTAATATACTGAATGTGCATTTATCAGTGAAGTTTTATTCACTAATATCTATGTGACAATGGTATCAAACTCAAAACTTTTCGAGGGCCAATTCTTATTTTATTTAGTTACCTTTCAGGGCCAACACAAGTGCTATATCACATATTTATAGGATTGAAGTTTACAGCTTCACACATTGCCTTACCTGGCTTACCAGGAATACTGTACCTTATTTGGGTTTGTCTGATCTTAAGTATGTAAAATTCATTTTACTTAATAAACATGATTATACTTATTTCTATCATAATTTCACGGGATGATAAATTTTACCGTCATCCCGCGGGCCACATTTGGCCAGCGGGCCATGAGTTTGACACCCATGATCACTGATGTTCATTACATACATATTTGATACACTGATGATGATGAAAAGATGACTATGTACTCTTACTTGCATCCTTTTACTCATTTTTTGCCCTACATGTCATGACTCACCATCACAAAAATAAAACTGTGATGATTCCTGTTACATCATATTCAAATATTCATGTATTGTCTTTTTCTTAAACTCACCTGTTGTCTTCCCTCAGTTCCTCAACTCGTGTCTTATAAAATTCTATGTCGGCCATCTTGTCACGGTATCGAGCCACCTCCTGCTCAAGAGCATCCACACGGCTGGCACGTTCTCTGAGAATGTCCGCTTCGTCCCGCCACGCTCGTGCTGCCCTCGCATCTTGAACAAGCTCCACATTCTGCAAAATGGTACTCATAATAGATACAGTACAGCACCAGTGTTGTATTCAAAAGCCAATCCAGTATCTATTTCCCAAACTGTCTCAGAGTAATACAAATTATCTGCTGTACTATATCGCAAGAACAGTAATTATTCTCCACAGGTGTTGTCCTCTGCTCATTGTTGGTTTCAGTGGAATAACCGAGCTGCTCAGTCCAAGCGGCTTCTATCACGTCCACAAATGATGTAAAATTACACCATATATCAATGTAAGTTCTTTATTTAATATGCCTGTGGGTCCATGGGGCTAGGATGTTAGGCAAGGTTAAGTAGGTTTCATTGGTTAGGTTTGTGTGGTCTTCTAACAACGCTTCGGCTGCTTGGGTTTCTTATCGACTAAGGTTAGGTTAGATTTTATTTAGAAAGAAGGCCATTTTAACACATTTGCCCAAACTACGGGTGTCCACTGCAAAACAGTGAAATTATGGCACTTTTATTTTCTATGGAAAAATCGGCGATGGATATGTCGTCAATAATTACCCAAACTTGCTCTTTAAAAAAAAAAATCACAATACTGCTGGGTTTGAATTCGGTTATCGACCCACCGCTGATTTTTCATAGAAAATTAATTTTAAAATGCGGCAATTTCACTGTTCTATAGTGGACACTGTTGTAGTTATGGCAAATGTGTTAAAAGTGTTTGTTTAAAAGTTCATCTCAATCTAACATAACCTTAACCTACCTAACCATCTAATATTGACAATCTATACCACAAACATCAAAACATACACATTGACAGTATAGTCGTCAACATTAGCCAAATGTTAATATCTCCCTTATACGTAATTCGCACTAGAAATGCCACTGAGGAAAAGTGCTAGAATTGTCAAAGTTACTGATTGCAACTACAAAAGGTAGAATTATCGTTTCAGTCATGCACTTATTTTCCAAACGTCAGAATCGTTCAAAACCCAAAAAAAACATCAGAAAATCATAATTTCAACCTAACCTAAATTTAAAATCCTAAAATTTGCTGCATGACTGAAACAATAATACCACCTCACCTGGGAGAGGGGGGGGGGGGCTCCAGTCATTTGGTGTTCTGGGTGTACCACCATAGATTTTTGTTTTTCCTTTGGTATTAGGCGTGATTTATTCAAATTTGAATTTCATTTGTCGAAATTGAGTCATTTTGGAGTTATCATCCCCCCCTCCCCTAGAACCTGACCTAAATAACCAAAGAAGCCTACCTAACCTTACCTAACCTAACTTCCTAGCCGTCTCCATAATGATAAACAGAATGTGCTTACTCTGTACTTTGATATCTGGTACCCAGGGCCGGAAATAGGAGTGGGCAAAGTGGGCAGCTGCCAAGGGGCCTCCACATGTGCGGTAGTAGCTATATCAGGGCTGGTCGACTTGAAACCACATGAATGACTCCAGTCATGTCTCACTTGTGTGTGTGTGTGTGTGTGTGTGTGTTGGGAATTTGTACACTATCAATAAATAAATAGTTAATTAAAAAATTTTCAATGTTCTAATTTCCTCAATATAACTGCATATGGCTTCAAAATTCTCCAAAGTGTTCAAATTTCAAAATTTTCCAGGGGGCTTACAGCGCCCCCCCGGAACTCCCAAATGTTTAGGCTCACTTCACTCGCCACCCCACCCTCTTGGGTAGTTAATGAGGGGGGGGGGGGTCTCCACAATGAGGCTGTCCATGGGCCTCCACAGACCTAAATCCGGCACTGCTGGTACCGATGAAAGCAACTTTGCTGAAGCATCATTTTATGTTCTTGTGCTCGGCTGTAAATAAACAGACGACGCGCAGTCACTGCAGATTTACATCAATTTATTACGTGAATTTACTTTCTCGGTTAATATCCATTTACGAAGGTGGCAGTTTAAAATGTTGTTCCTATTAACAGGATAAAACTAATGGTAAACACGAAATTGCTCTAACCGAGTTATGACTGTAATACCCCCAACCTAATCTAAATTTGCTGCATGACCGAAAACGATAATAATACCCTATAAAATTCCCGAGATTCGTTTAGAGGCAACAAGTTAAATAATACCATTGTTTCCCGTGACACCTTTCCTGTCAATTGTATAACGTGTTCCTCCTGTGGTTGACAAAAATGTTTGCACTTCTCAATTCTTGTTATTCCAATACACTTTCCATCTCTTGTTGAAAATTAATTGATAACAAAATCTACTCGTTAACATATAAAGCTTAAGCTACAGTTACCTGAGCCAACGAAATTAGTTACAGCGACTTCCCCCACCTCAAACGACGGCGCCATATTGTGTCTCGTGTCAGCGACTTAGGTGATCCGGGGGTGTTAACTACCATTACACTTAATATTCAGCTATTCAAACATAAAAAATCTTTAACATATCGATAACTAGATATTGACAGATACATTCAGTCAAAACTAAAGGTATGAAACATCAGGGAATTAATGAAGCACCAGGTGGTCGTAGAACTCTCTAAAAGATTACCAAACCACCACTACGTCTTTTCAACCAATCACGGTATCACCCAGTCCTAACCCACTAACTCTCATTCGTCGCACCAATAAAAAGTAATAGACAGCATTATATTTTACTTACCCAAGTGGTAAGGAATAGTATTATTATACTGTAACACAATTTTCTTCCATTTTTTGTTGATGGCATTTAATGGAGGGGGTGGGAGGGGAGGTGTTGTGTGACCTATTTTTGACCATAGAATTAGTGTGCCATGCCGCAGTTCAGCCAGTCACGTTTGGTGCATTCTTACGTCTTCAGTTATGACTTACGAGGGACATTCACCGTACTACTATGAGCATCCTGTAAACTCACCTCCTGTCGTAACTTCCCCACCACCGTCTTGGTTTGTTCCAGCTCATCCTTGTACTCCGCCAAGCTCTCTGCCTTCTCTTCGCTGCAAGAAAATAAAAGAAATTTGAAACAACAATCTATTATACATAAAAAACACTCAAAGGCTTTCGACAGCGGGTAATAAAATAGTAATGTGTAGACAACAGATAGAATATTAACCAGGAGAACTTGCCTGAAATAAACAAGCATATTCACACAGTTGTACAAAAGAACCTGACAATCTGAGAAACCATCTGTGAGGTAACCAAACCAGACAGATGTTGTCTCACATTTCCAGTCGGGGATGAATTTATCGTACGAATATTTGACAATCCATCTTTGTCTGAGATAGATGGATACTCATATTTCCAGTAGAGGGAAAATATTAATCATAAGAACATTCGAGAATCGTTATGGCATAGCTTCACCGAGTCTTACTTCCAATTGAGAGAAAATTTAACATACAATGCTCGCCTTTGAGAATGTGATCACTGACTCCCCGAAGGCCAAGGATGGGAAGGAAGGCCTGAGAACCCTACACACGATTCTGCATAAGATTTACATAAAAAGGTATCATCCTTTGTTAATATATACAGCTATCACGGCGGCTGGGGGAGGCTATACAGTAGGTCGTTTGAGATGACTTACGTAAGGAAAGTTGATGTATAAGGTAATAAATACGCCAAGAGATTCAGAAATTGGATGGGATTGAAAGTCGAAGAAATAAATCGACAGGGAGTCAACAAATGTTAACGGATATCCGACCACAGCTAGTGACTGATTCCGACCACAGCTAGTGACTGATTCCGACCACAGCTAGTGACTGATATCCGATTTATCAAGATGGTATCCTTTCCATCTCACTGTGACAATGTTACTTGATTCCCGCTGTGGGTAGACTTGGCAATGTTTTAATAAGTTTGATTGTTAGTGTGGGTCCTCTGCCTGTCGCTCTTCGCCTCCCAAGCACACACAAACGAGTGACATTAACGTAGCCAGTATCCCGAACTGCGAAATTTAATACGTAAAAATTGATACAACAAAGATCCGATTGTATAATGAAAACATCTTTCATTGGTGATTATTATATGTGTAAAATTTCATTGAATTTACTAGTAATTGTAAAGTAGTTAAGCGTACGGACGAACATTTCTGAAGCGCGAGAAAACATAAACTGTACTGGGGATTATTATATGTTCGTTAGTCGGCCATAAATGTGCCTTATTGTCTATTATCATCTAACAAGTTTGGGGAAAGTAACTCCATTCTCAACAACAGAAGAAAGGAATTATTATTATTTACCAAGTCAAATGATAGTAGAGTGAACAGTTTCTTAATGTATTTATAAGATAGTAAAAAATAATAACTTACAAGATGAGGGATTTTAATTAAGAGTTGTTATTATTGATATAATTAAGAAGGTGTGACGTGACGTGAATAATACAACCTTTAGAGGCATTGCTACTATAAATTCTTACACTGCTCAGATTTTCATAAGATCGTAAGATATGATTTTATCTCCGCTTGTGGCCTGAGAATATACCTTGCTAGATTAAGCTACAACAGCAAAGTAGCGACCAAAGTGTAAAAATTATCCCAAATAAAGGGACTCGCTACGATCAAATATTTGAGAATACAACTTGTGTCGTGGCTCAAGAAAGATATAAAGTAGCACACTGTCACACGGAATATTGAACGTATGATTGTTTGAAAATACATCTGATGTTATAACTTATTGAGAGATATATTTTTAATACATATGTTGAAAAACTTTACATATTGGTGTTTGAGAATCCATGCGTCGGATCTTAAGTGATGCATACGGTTATAGTATCCTTAGAGAAAATTTAAAGTCGGTGTGCTTTAAGATTTTCAAGACCCAAATCAATGGTGACCTTCGTTTTGGTGGAGGTATCACGTGGTGGTGGTGGGGAGGTGCGTCCAGTGTGTCAGGTTCCTGCAACACAACACTTGTGGTCAAGTCTCGCGCCTTCTCAGTAGTTGCTTGCTGTTAATCACCAGGGCTGTGTAAGGTCACCACACCACGCCACACCTGTACCTCAAGCACACGCCTCCAGCAGGTCACCACGCCACACCTGTACCTCAAGCACACGCCTCCAGCAGGTCACTATGTTACACCTGTGCCTCATGCACACGCCTCCAGCAGGTCACCACGCCACACCTGTACCTCAAGCACACGCCTCCAGCAGGTCACCACGCCACACCTGTACCTCAAGCACACGCCTCCAGCAGGTCACCACGCCACACCTGTACTAACCAGAGAACCATTGGACAAAAGGCCAGCGCTGTATCCACTCGACAGCCCCCTCCCCAAACAATAGTAACATTACTCAGACAAAACAAAGACTCGACCCCTCTACCATGGGCCTCTTCATTCATCATTAAACGTTCGCTAAAGTAAGATGATCATGTTCGTATAGTTCTGTTGTTTGCATACGAGAGCAGATTAATGAAATCGTCGGAACCAGGTTTGTTTTATTGTCGAACCCGTTAATAATAATAATAATAATTTACTACTACAGCAGCAACAGCAAACACTACTACCACTGCTCTCTCTCTCTCTCTCTCTCTCTCTCTCTCTCTTCATGGTTTCAAGTTCATGAATCTGTTTCCAAAACTCAGTGGATTAAGCGTGGTAAGTTTCAATTTGTGGAGCGATAGTCAGACTTTATCCTCTACAAGGAGGAAGATAATCACTCCGTTATGCTGCCAGAGAGGAGAGGATGTGGAGAAGCCGCAGGAGGAGCTAGATCCAGGCAGGTGACAGCAGCATAGTACTTCTTGAACTGTCTCCTGCCTCCACCGCTGCCGCCAGACCACCAAGAAAACCATCCACAGAAATTAATATTTTCATTTAAGATTTTAGGCAGCCCCACGGCGGCAGATATCCAATTTCATTCGTATTCACCATAATGAACCAAGCTGTAGTTTTCGCTTTATTTTTTCCCGGTATTTACAAAGTTACGACCAAATAAACATGAAGACGCCTACAGAAAAAAATAAATGGTTGAGGTTACACACATACAAACAGCCTAGCCTGAATATAAACAATATGGCGAGGTGCCAGATGTTCCCTCACCCAGCGCCGCCAGACACTATTTCTTTAATCTCCAGAATGTGTCGTTTACTACTGAAAAGATCACGTAAAAATGCCCTTCGTTTTTCTTCGGAATTTACAAAAATAACTAAACGTATAACTTGTCTATCACCCACATTGTTTACTTTGAGTTTTAACAAAATATTACTACAGTGTACAGTACATTATAGGGCGTGAATGGGTACCTAACATTTCAATTGGGAGGTGGAGGCCGTGTTGCCTCTTGGCGTCTCCAGGGCTCAACACACTTCCCCACTCTTTTCCAAATGGGCAGATAAGCTTATGGGACCACTTTCATAAAATAGTGGCTTTACCTATCTTAAGGCCAAGGCGTGAACGAACACAAAATTTACCAACACATTTAATATGATTTACCATCGACTAAAAGTATTGATGGCGATGGTAACTTAATAATAAAAATTTCCCCTTTTCACCCGTCAATATAAACACAAAACCTCCTACCTCTGTCAACACGATTCTCGAGACAAAACAAATCGCCACTATATTCGCTGTCAGGCCGGAAACAGTTCAATGTATTCAGGCCAAGAAATAATAGAGAGAATTTCTTTAAAACATGGGATCCCTGAGCACCATAAAAGAAGGTGGAGGCGGTGCGAGAGTTTTGTGGAAAGGGTATTAATAAAAGAAACAGTCGCCCCCGGGAACTTCTATATCCGTTTTCCTTGTCGACGGAAAAGGCGCCACTTGTCTCGTAGCTTGAGAGAGAGAAGTAATATTCTCCACAATAATCGTTTCCCTCGGGGTCAATTTGTACCACTAATGGGACACAGCACCAGGTAATGTATCCGAATGTTAATTACTGAATGAATGGATCACCTGAAGATTTGCTCCCGGCTTAATTCACCTGGTAATTCACCCTCATCCAGGTTATCTCACCTCAAGATTAGTCACCCTAACGCTGATCTACCCCCCCCTCCAAGGTAGCGTTGGGGTAGCTACTCTTCAGGTGAAATAAATTGAAAGGGGGGGGGGGATGTTCAAATGATCCGAATGAGGTGAGGAGCCTGAATCAGTCCAGCCAAGACCCTGAACCCTGTGTGTGGAGTTTCAACATGATGGCAATTTTGACTTTCACCCTGAACGATGACCCTGGACTGAACTGGACTGGGCCGAGGTGGGCTGGGCTCTGCTGAAGTAGACTGGACTAGGCTGAGCTGGAGTGGACTGAGCCTGATTGGTTACAAGTTAACTGGGCCCCTGTCCAGGGGAGCTCCAAACAAACCAAACCACTAAGACTGGAGGTCATTAGAATTAAGTCGATAATTGGTTGATGAAGACAAATCCTCGACTCTCCCGCGCTAACCAGAAAGGTGTCAACATTTTACACTTCCAAACTTGACCTGAAAATTACTGATACGTGTTTTATTTTTATCAAACTGTACAACATGAAAAAAATATAAAATACCTGCTCGATTTACGTGACAATGACCTTGACAGCTGACCCTACAATCATTGAAGCACAATTTCTTTACCCCAGAAGCGAGGTATGTAGTACGTGACGTCATTTTTACTGGCACAAGTTATGGGTCGTACACAAACAATTCTAACTTTAGCAACAGTGACCTTGAACTTTGACCCAGAGAAACGATAATAAAATAGAAATCTCTCCTTTAGGGCAAACTATACCTGGGTAGTCTGTTCTCTGATGTATGGTGATTGGTGAGGCGTGTTATTGTTCGGAAATAAAAAAAGTATTGACAATAAAATAACATACAACACTGGATGGACACGATATGCCTTCAGCCAAAACTTGTCGAGATATAAACACGGGATTCTAGTTGAAAAATAATACGTGTTGTTGAGAAATTAATGTAAGAGGTACAGTACACACCCATCACTACCACTAGGGCTCCACCACAGTATACAATAACAGTGTAAGGGCGCCTCTACTACCACCACCACACCACCACGATAATAGTGTGGGGGCCGCCTCTACCACCACCACACTACCACCCTTAACAGCCAAAACTTGTCGAGATATAAACACGGGATTCTAGTTAAAAAATAATACGTGTTGTTGAGAAATTAATGTAAGAGGTACAGTACACACCCATCACTACCACTAGGGCTCCACCACAGTATACAATAACAGTGTGGGGGCCGCCTCTACTACCACCACCACACCACCACCACAGTAGATAATAACTGTGGGGGCCGCCTCTACCACCACCACACTACCACCACAGTAAATAATAACAGTGTGTGTGGGGAGGGGGGGGGAAGGAGGAGCGCCTCTACCAGCTAACGACGTGTTCTGGCTCACCAAAACACCAGAGCTTCTCTCAGCGTGTATAATGTAATTCCACAAAACAACTGAACAGAAAGTTTTTTCGTTACCATGGTGATGAGACAGTGTTGCCATCTGTTGGGTCACTGTGCACCACTATACAATGTCCCTGGACTAAAATTTACACATTACTGCCAAACGAAAGCGCTCACACAGGAAGGGCATCGATACGTTCAAAATTCTTCTTACGTGGTAACATTGTAAGCGAAATAAATCTAAGTATAATTTTATATACAAGTAAAACAAACAAACCTTTCATAAAACTACAAAATTATTAAACCTGAATTAATTAAATGAATATACTGGGTAATGATAATTTAAATAAAGTAGTGATTTATAATGACTTTTTTATTCACATAGTTTAGTGTTATAGGTAGATCATTAGTGTATTTGTATCACTTGGTGTAGTTTTGTGTCCAACTCACCGAGGACATGTTACAGTCGCCTGCACTTATACCTGGTACAGTGCCTGGCATGTTTTGTGAGATGTGGCACCTCTGTGTTTGTTTACATTGTATTAAAACTCCCAGAATGGCCCTAAGGAACCTCACAACAGTAGCCAGCCTAAGGTTGGGAGATAACCATTCCACAGTTGTAGCCACGTCTCACAAAACATGCCAGCCACTGTACCAGGCGTTTGTGCAGGCGACTGTACGACCTCCACTGTTGACTTTACGATGATTCACCACCGAAGGGCAGCGGCATTAGTGGTGTGTGTGTGTGTGTGTGTGTGGGAAGCCCGACACACCACTACCTGCACCTGCCGCCTCACAACACAGGAAACGGCTCATTCCAGGAGTCAAGGTACACATACACCCACACACAAGACCCAAACACTCCAACAATCATTATCTTATTTGTCTCGTCCGGTACCTGAGGTTGAGAGAACACATTTGGATATACTCGAGTCTTTGGTAACTTCTAACAGAAGGTGAAGCTATTTACCTGTGTCCCAACGTGCACCTGAGATAGTATGTAACGTAATTTAATGTTTTCTCGTTATTAGTGACAGGAAAACACAACTGATTGATTCACTACATCTGAGCTATAAAATGAGAGATAAAGTGCTCGGAGACTCAACTTCGGGGTTACTCGTGTCCTCAATTAGTGGTAAAAACTGACAAAAATCAACGAAAATTAAAGTATTTCCTCAAGTCAACAGCGTCACAGAACGACCAAAGGGCATCATAACTGCACCGAGACTCAAGATAAGATGTTCTCAAGAGCTAAAACTGACTCATGAACCTTTTAAAAGTGTCTCGGGACTGGTAAGTCACTTGTCACCTGCGACAGGAAACTGCACAAAGGCAACGCAACACCTGGACAACTCCTGAGAGACGCCCCCCGCCTTCCTCAAGACGCTGTTGACATCTTAAGATTACCTCCACCTGCCACCTGACAATACCTATAATTATGGTTATTTCCTCCCCTTTGTGATAAAACTAACTTGGATACATATTTTTACTATGAATATGTATGTATGTATGTATGTATGTATGTATGTGTGTAAGAACGAAAAGTGAACTCTCATTCAGAACTTTACTGAGGAAAATATCTCTCCAGCTTACAACTAAGTGCATAAGCCGAGAGTAATAAATCCTTGTCTGTCCCATTTTCTGTTGACATATCTTCACGATTTACGTAAACAGCCCAGATAACACAGAAACACAAAGGGAAAAATTCAAGACAAAACACTCGCTGTATCGCGGCTACAAGAATTATGTATCTTTTGTAACGGCCACAATCCCACTTACTTTACTAGCCATATTAGTCTAAATTAAACGTCCTAGATATTAAAAGTGAACTCGTTAAGTGTTATGGACAACGAAGGTAACTGAACTTACTGAGACACATATTGAACAAGACGAGCTCCTCCCCAACACACAGGTCGAGCATCTTCACCTTCAACACATCCCCAACAAACCTCTCTCGTCCAGGACTAAAGTCACACAGTTTGTTTACATTCTTCACAACATCCTCATAATCTTATCGACTCTTGGAAACAGCCCCAGCCTGAGTCCCTCCCCCCTTCACCTCGAAATGACAAGTTAAGGAGATTACGTATACGCCAGACAAAAGTTCGCTTGTCTACTATCTACTCTGGCGCTGCTTTTTAGTGTGGAGGCTTACTGATATATGATCCCTTGTTGGTGGGTCCGTCTCGAGGATATTTACAAGTCTTGTAGTTTTGTATTCACGTGTCGACTACCTCTACTAAACTTGCGATGATATTCAGTTTTATCGTCGTATCCCATGAATTACTTCCTTTCCTCCAACTCTTTTTCGCTCCTTTGTGCTGTACCGAGTCTCCCATCCTACGCTGTATATAATTTAAAGTATTAAAAATACAGCTTTTCGGTATACAGTACAGGTGACGCCATTTACAAGAGCTACCATATATTCAGTTTCGAAACTTTCCCCGTGTAGCAAAAAAAAAGCCATTATCCTCCTGCAAGGTCGGTGGTGGCGGGGCTGGTGGAGGGGGAAGGGGGCAAGGGAACCATCAGTCACTGGCTGGGAGAGGTTCTGACTCACGGACAGGAAGTGACGTCATGCACACCCTTAGGGAAAGAATGGCCACAATGATCACAAAGGACACGAGCTCCGACAAAGACGGAGACACAATGCAAATATCGGAAGTTCTGACTGGCGAAAAAAGATGCAAGATGACAGCCAAATCATCTTGTGGGAACTCTCACACGTCGACTCAACCCAAAGTCAACTATATACTGGATACCATGACAATGCGCGCGTTTTTTCCACGTTGACGCGGCGTTCTTTCCTTTTAACTAACCCTCTACGTTTCTTACGTGGACTCGTTGACCCCTTCAACTTTAGCATATTCTCGCCATTCCTACGTTACTATTTTGTTCCTTCCCGCCATTTCTACGTTGCCATGGTGTTCCTTCCTGCCATTTTACGTTACCATGGTGTTCCTTCCCGCCAAAATTTATCATCTTTCCGTAATTTCTTTGCCTACGAGAAAGTACAATAATAAAGACAGTCTTGCGACACCTGTCACTGTCGTACCTGGACAATGACTGTGTGTGTGTGTGTGTGTGTGTGTGTGTGTGTGTACCAAGATATTCTCAGCAGACCAGTTCTTGTTCACCACTGAGGGTCGACAAGACAACAATAAACCTGTATTATAAGAGGAGTGTAGGGCAAGGCTACTGGCTATCACATTACTGCTATTATCTACAGTCCTTAACCCATTCACTTTCAGAATCCCGAACAAAACAATTCTACAAAACTTACATGACGATATATACTTAATATATATTTCAAATAATCCACTTTCAAAATTCTTTGCAAAATATCAATGTCATTAATTTAGTCTTATTCAACCTTAAAATTAAGAGACTATAAAAAATTTCCAATTTAAATACTGTAACTCACTTTTGAAATCATTAGCAATATATTTTTTATAGATTTATATACCTTTCACTTTTAAAAATCACAGCCAAATTATATTTATTATCTTTCTATTAAAAAATTATTTAAAATCGCAATCTACAATTTTTATTGTCTTTTCCTGTTGAAAAATAAAAACCACAAGAAAAAGAAAAGAACAGGTATTAAGTCAAACTTTTCAATAAAAACACATTTTCACAGCATTTCTCTCTCTCTTTTAATTTTTTCATTAATAATAATAATTATTATTATTAAATATAAAATATCAGCCGCCTCGCTTAAAGGGACTACTCCCAGCTGCCGTATGTAAGAGCTAACAGCACAGAATCAATTTGTGGCCTGGGGCGGTATGGGACGAAGTCCTCAGAGGCGGAGTTGTCAACCGAGTCGTTGACACCTGGTCGGCCTCCTCGATTTCCTGGCTGCAGCACGAGAAGGTGAGGTCCACCCCGGGGCAGCCGTACCTCTGGCCGGCGCCGTTGATGCCACCAACCCGCACCGACGCCCTCACGCCCAGCTGGGAGAGGTGTCGTCTCACGCTCAGGACAGACGCTGGTACAAGACCTCTGTATTCACTAAAGGTCCTGTACTCTTCTATCAGATCATCGCGCAAGACAACGTCATTTTGGCATCGAGTGAACTTCACACACTGGTCCAGGAACTGCTGGAGTCCCTCCATGCCGGGAAAACAGTACTGTCGTCGGGGAGACTTGGCTGTCTATTACTTTAATATGAAGTGACCCAAGGAGGTGAACTTTGATTTTAGATGGAATTTGTGTGATAGAGGAGTGTTGTATTGTGCTGATGATGTTTGTGTTGTGTAGTAGTGATGATGTTAGTGTTGTAGTAAAAGCATAAAGGGGAAACCAAATCCTTCACCAAAACGAGAAAGTACACAGAAAATTAATCATATAACAAACAAATGCACACGAACCGAAAATCACACACACACACACACACACACACACACACACACACACACACACACACGAGCATGAAACTACAACCATTTTTTTTTAATCATACACACCTTCCCTCCCTCCACACTACCTCCCTCCCTCCCTCCCTCACACCTCCCTCTCTCCATCACCCTCCTCCCTCCTCTCTCTCCATCACCCCCTACCTCCTCCCTCCCTCACCTACCTCCATCACCACCACAACCTCCCTCCCTCCCTCACACCACCTCCATCACCCCCACTACCTCCCTCCCTCCCTCCCCTCCCTCCCTCACACTTTCTCCCTCTCTCCATCACCCTCACTACCCTCCTCTCTCTCTCCATCACTCCCCTACCTCCCCTCCCTCCTCACACTACCTCCATCGCCCCCCTACCTCCCTCACACTACCTCCATCACCCCCACTACCTCCCTCCCTCACACTACCTCTCTCCCTCATCCCCACCCCGACATTTCACCTCTTCGTTTACTCTTACAACACCGCAGTAAACTACCTTGTACCCGGCCACTTTCCTGCAGTGTAACTCTCGTCAACGCCGCCACCAGCCCCTGCCTCCAGCGGCTCTCATTATCCGTCACAAGAAAATTGATATAAAAACTGTTCTGTCAGTCGCTATCATTTGGGGTCTATGTCTTCCACATTATTCCCGCCTTTTTGCAAGAATGTAATGCACACCTGACCACTTTTCCTTTCGTTAATTCACAGGTGACAGTGCAGGTGCAGACACAGGTAACGATACAGGTAGACACAAGTACAGGTATAGATATTGCAGTTTGACAGCACACACACACACACTTATCGATAAATTTGTACTGATCTAAAAGAAAAAAAGTTACACTGCCGGTACCAGTATAAGCAGACGTACATATATAAGTATGGGTACACACGGTCACATCATCCTTCAGGTACACACGGTCACATCATCCCTCAGGTACACACGGTCACCACATCCTTAAGGTACACACGGTCACCACATCCTTAAGGTACACACGGTCACATCATCCTTAAGGTACACACGGTCACATCATCCTTAAGGTGCACACGGTCACATCATCCTTAAGGTGCACACGGTCATCATTAAGGTGCACACGGTCACATCATCCTTGTACACACGGTCACATCATCCTTAAAGGTAAGGTCACACGGTCACATCATCCCAAGGTAGGTGCACACGGTCACATCATCCTTAAGGTGCACACGGTCACATCATCCTTAAGGTGCACACGGTCACATCATCCTTAAGGTGCACACGGTCACATCATCCTTAAGGTGCACACGGTCACATCATCCTTAAGGTACACACGGTCACATCATCCTTAAGGTACACACGGTCACATCATCCTTAAGGTGCACACGGTCATATCATCCTTAAGGTGCACACGGTCACATCATCCTTAAGGTACACACGGTCACATCATCCTTAAGGTGCACACGGTCACATCATCCTTAAGGTGCACACGGTCATATCATCCTTAAGGTACACGCGGTCACATCATCCCCCAGGTAAACAATTATCTCCTTCAGGTAAACATCTTTCAAAAAACCACAACAGCAGCAGCAGCCTTGAGGAGTAATCGTCATGAAACACTATAACATGTGTTCTATCGTGCCCCGGAGCCTGGTGCCTCCCGGGCTCTGTGACGACACTAGCCCCACCCAAAGTAAGAAAACTGTACCGAGAATTTTTTTCAGGTCATTCGTAATACATAAACTATATTTCTTTTTATATATAACACAGGCGAGTTCAGTGATTAATTAGACTTTCTATGTCTCTGGTAATGTCTCTGCGTGTTTTCAATCCCATTTTGGCTACCTAACATTATGTCCGTGTGTAAGTCTGCCAGTTAGATATATTCTCTTTTCACTAGAGTTAAGAGGTAAAAACTAACAGGCCTAAAATTGAGAGAAGGAAAACCAGAGTCGCAAGGGAAAGGTATCAGTCACAAACCCGCGGGTAAATACACAAACTGTACCTCCAAAACACAACACTGTGGATCTCATCTCCTCACAGTTAATCCAACATCATCCTTGTTTGAGCACCCCGGTGAGCCAAGGTGGTTCGTGGACCACTTTAACCACTCCCGCGAGTTCATTAACGGCATAACTATCAATTCTCCTGTAATCACCTGTCTCAACGGGCTTACTAAAGTGTGTACTATCTCTCACAAACACAGCACTAGTTGTAGCTACACACGGGAGACTTGTTAAGTACCTGGGTGTTTACAGCGTATTTATTAAAGGTATTTCAAGTCTGTGATACTGTTTACCTCTTAATATATATATATATATATATATATATATATATATATATATATATATATATATATATATATATATATATATATATATATATATATATATATATATATATATATATATATATATATATATGTCAGATTAAGGAATATACTGAGAAATATCACTACAATGGCCTCTGAGAAACATCACTACAGGAGCAGGTTGAGATATAAACACGCGTAGTAATTTCTAGTCTAATGGCCTCATCACCTTTCATTAGTTATGTTGTCTCGTCTCTCCATCCATCCATCCATCCTGTCTGCTTATCCATCAATCCTCTCTATCCCGTCAACTATTCTTTCAAACGCTCTTCATCCGTCTACGGTTTCTTGCAATTTCCGTCCATCCACCCACCCACCCACCCACCCATCCTTCTCTCTCTCTTCCAAACATCTCCACCATCTTCTCTATTCACCCATCCATCTCTCCCTTATTCATCACGTCTCCATTCACCATCTACCGCAGCTCTTCCATCACCCCATCATCTCGGGTCTTCACACACACGTTCCTTATATAACTTCACCTCCCTTATGACCTACCAAACTACCATTGTTTCTGGTCCTATGATGAGGGGAGAGTAAGGAGGGGGAGGAGAGAGTAAGGAGGGGGAAGAGAGAGTAAGGAGGGGGAGGAGAGAGTAAGGAGGGGGAAGAGAGTAAGGAGGGGAAGAGAGAGTAAGGAGGGGAAGAGAGAAAGGAGGGGGAAGAGAGAGTAAGGAGGGAAGAGAGAGTGGAGAGAGAGTAAGGAGGGGGAAGAGAGAGTAAGGAGGGGGAGAGAGTGGGAGGGGGAGGAGAGAGTAAGGAGGGGGAGGAGAGAGTAAGGAGGGGGAGGAGAGAGTAAGGAGGGGGAGGAGAGAGAGTAAGGAGGGGGAGGAGAGAGAGTAAGGAGGGGGAGGAGAGAGTAAGGAGCGGGGAGAGGAGACAAGGGAAGGAAGGAAGGAAGGAAGGAAGGAAGGGAGAAGGTAGAGAGATATTTCATGTTGCCCTCCCTCGCCCTCCCTTTCTCCCTCACCTTCCCCCACTTTTCCTTACCCACCTTCCCTTCCCTCCACCGGTCTGCTCACTGGGGTCAACTCTGGCAGTCTTCCAGCAGAGTCCACATTAACACCGCTGCCTCTGTGTTTCCCCTTATCTATCCACTACTACCACACTGTCTACTTAACCAGAAAATATACTCCTACAAATTATACAACAGCATACAGAAATTATACGTGGCCGAGTATTGTGAGTTACAGCTGCCTTAGGATGATAACTTAAAGGATTACCAATAATATTTCCATCTTCAATCAATGTGTAGTTAGGTTAGGTTAGGTTAGGTTTGGGAGATCAGTAACAACTTTTCCAATCGTCAGTGTGAGTTCCTCTGTCCTGGTGGTAGTAGTGGTAGGGAGGTAGGTAGTAGCTCCCCCGTGTGTTCTAACAACTTACACACGAGGTATTTGTGGTCACCTGCCATCCTCCTCCAGGTGAACAGACTGTTTGTTTTGAGCAGTGAAGGTCGAGGAGGGACACCTGCTTGTGGTGGTGGTGTGGTGTGTAGTGTGTGTCAATCTCTCTCTCTCTCTCTCTCTCTCTCATCCATCAGCCACGAGTACCGGTTCAACAGGCTCATCAGTAAGGGGTGGACAAGTCGCCCGTCTCACCACAACAATGTCCCACTGGCCATAACTCTGAACAACACACACACACACACACGCACGCACGCACACACACGCACGCACGCACACACACACACGCACACGCACACACACACACGTAACAAGAATTAACCACTCGAAGGTTAACCAGTAAATTGACCAAGGTTAAAAAAGTGAGAAAAAATTATACTACTATGACTAACGATTTTTGTTGAGGTGAAGTTGCATGACTGCCCGTTAGCATAGACAGACAGACAGAGATAAAACAATATTCACTTCACACAGTCTTGGTGGAGGCATACAAAATACACACTCGATACATAAATAAACACGGAACAGACGGCAGTAATGCCAAAACCAAGTTCAGAATACACCAAGATTGTTTACTGATTTTGTCCCCTGATGCCAAATGAATGTATCACGTAAAGGTCAAGTCTCTACATCATTCTCGCGTCATTTTGGGGAATTATTTAGGAATGTTGGAGCTTCAGGGAGTTAGTTAGATGCGTTTTTGTTTCTCCTATTATGAAGGAAATTGGACATAGGAATTTTTGAAGTATCAGAGTCGTGTGGCTTAACTCGACGTGGAGGTTGAATGCACGGGTCTTGCTTGGTCATAATCCTCCTCTCCCCTTCACCCCCCTCCCTCAACACCCTCTCCCCTCCCCCACCTCCCCCTCTACCCTCCACTCCATCATCCCCACCCTCTTCCCCCCCACTCTACCACCACCTCCCCCACACAGCCTCAGCAGCGCCCACAGGTATTTCCTGCTACAATGGAGGCGGTGGTCAGGTGTGTTCGCCAGGTGCTTGTGTGGCCGTCGTGACAACTCATCCCGTGTTAATATGCTCACACTGCGACAAAATACCCACAGCAAGAACCTACTCACAGCACCAACCTACCCACAGCAACAACCTACTCACAGCACCAACATTATCCACGAGTCAACTGCCTAACTACCTGGTGAACTAGTCAGGCGTCACCTCCAGTACCCAAGACGCTTGTGGTGTGTGGTGGAGATCTTCACGTATAGTGTTCCGGCTGATTGGTGGTTAATATGCTATCCTATCTTCCTTAACATTACACACACCCGAGAGAGAGAGAGAGAGAGAGAGAGAGAGAGAGAGAAACATCAACAAAACAAACTAAACATCTATCCCGTCAACACCACAACATAAACACCAGCTGCTAGATGACACTGTACTGTAATCATATACAGACGACGACTGTGGGAACCCGGATCTAACAATACAAAACAACACAGTACTGGAAGGCAACACCAAGGTCGTGAGGGTTGTACAGAAACACTCACACAGTTCTTTACTACACCGCCCAAGCCGCCCATCGACCGCCCGCCCGCCCGCCTTCCCCCACGAACCACACACACAAAATCCCCAAGCCAATGTGTCGGGATTACTAACCTAGATGGGAAAACGCCGCGGCCAACACTCACTCTGACTCTCACTCACTCTGACTCACTCTCTCTCACTCAGACTCACCACCACCACTACACCGGCAGGAATCATAACCAGGGTGCAGTACCTTTCCCTACACGCCATTACGCCATAAAGTAGCTAACTCATCTTGATTACAGCCTACGGTTCCTCCTCCGCCTTTCATCTTCCACAAAAACACCGCCAGAAATTACACCATTAAACCTTCTTACACCGCGTCGCCGTTGTCTACCATAGAATAATTTTTCACCATCTTCCCGCCAGTGAGACAAGGAGGCTTCTCTATGATGGTTCTAGATGACAAGATACTGAAAAATAGAGAAAGGTGGACTCCTCTCGAGTACCATGCGTCCAATTCCTAGCTGAAAATACACGACCACATTAGCTGTCTTGCTCAAGCTATGGGGGAGACACGGAGGGAAAGGAGAGTTAGAATTACTAATGGGGCGCTGACGTAACGTGGATGTGTTGTCTTGTTAGGATGTGTTATGGTATCAGGTTCCTGGAGGTATACCTGATGGTGGTCCTCGGATACCTGTGTGTGTGTGTGTGTGTGTGTGTTTACCTTGTTAGGACAGCGGTGGCCAGGTAACGTCACGGTCTTACCTTACCTCATGCAACTTTCTGCCTGCCTCTCTCTCTCATCTTCCCGCCTCCCCCTCCTCCCCATCTACCTGCCTCCCCATCTACCTGCCTCCCCATCTACCTGCCTTCCCATCTACCTGCCTCCCCCTCCTCCCCATCTACCTGCCTCCCCATCTACCTGTAAACTCATCAACCCAGCACCTGTATGTTACCGTCACCATATATAAATCACTACACCTGTCCTGTCCTCGATAAACTACTTGACCTGTACTGATGGTTTGGACTAAAGTTTCTAACGTCAACACAACTCGACCCTTAAGGATGGCGACACTGACTAAGGTGTTAAGTGGCCAAAATAGAGAGAAACATGTAAATAAAACAAACAATAGAAGGAAAGTAGATAGAGGTGAATGATAAAACTGGAGATGAAGTTTAAGTTTTTTCAATTTACTGAACGGAAACATATCGAACAGCAGAACGAAGAGAGGAATAGGAGGTAAACACTAGACACTAAAATGACCGGGACATTAAAACACAAGACACTATTTAATAACAAGACGACCACAACGACCACGACGACCACTACCACCTGTGAACGTGTTACATTATCCTCTGTGCCTCTGATGACACCCCCAGGCACTGTGAGAGACCTTTGACCTCTCTCTCCCTGGCAGGTATAACTCCCCCCCCCCCTTCCTTCACTGCTCTATATTGCCACAACTTTCCTTCCCCCTCACTGCTCTGAATGACGTCACAACCCTTCCTAAACCCCCCTTCCTGCTGAATGACATCACATCCTTCCCTGCCTCCCTCCCATCCTCCTTCCACTTTCCCCCTTCCTGCTAAATGACGTCACCCCCCATCAAGGCGAATTACATAACCTTCTTCCCTCCCATAAAGGTTGCGTCTTCCTTTCCTTTCCCACCGTGACGACCCATGTTCCCCCTCTCCCCCCCTTCTTTTACTCCCCACTTATCTCCCCACCACCACCTACTTCCCCATCTGTCCCCTTCTCCCCCTGCTTCTCCCAACTTCTCCCCCCACTAACTCCTGGTCTGCCATCTCTTGACATCATACCAAGACTAACCACTTCCTCACCTGCAATTACCACCACCACCACCACACCTTTTCTACTCCTCTCCTCAACCAATCAGTCATCCACCATAGGCTTCCCGGATCATGACGTCGTCAACCAGGCTGTTACGTCAGGTTTATATAGCTCAGAGACCCACATGACGACTATAAGGCGAGTCATTAAGGAGCCTCTTGAAGAATCTGACTACTTATTAACGTTTCTCTCCCGAAGGCCTCAGTGTTGTTCCTCACAGGTGTTGGCAACTCTACGGACCTGTGACTAATTATGACACCAATACCTGAAGTCACGTCACACACCGCACCTGTCTCTCACGCCCTCAGGTACCTTTCTGTATCAGGTAAAGAAGCAGTACTCACTATTCCTGACGAAGGCGCCGCAGTTGTGCCTTACAGTCAGCCAGTTGGACGCCCAGGTGATGGACACTCTCCTGGGACGTGTCTTCCTCGTCGCCCTCCCCACACAGCGCCCGCAGCATCTCCTGTCACCACACAACACAGTATTAGTGCTGCAGACAGACAGAGACATGGATCACCTGAGGATTAGCCACCCCAGCTTATATCAACTGATTAAGCATTCTACTGCTGCCTGGGGGTTAGGTTAGATTATGCTGTTAGAAATTGATTATAAGTTAGAATACGTTAAGATTGTTATATTAAATTGTTATGTTATGTTAGGACAAGTTAGTGTTAGGTTAAGGCCCATTTAACCTGTAACCACCTGAACTAAGTCCTCCCGAAAACCCACCCCACCCCAAGTACTCACCTGGTTGTAAGTGTCCCTCTCCTGCGCCAGGCTGCGACAGTGCCTGACGAGGGAGATGAATGCATGGTGGACCTGCTCCTCCGGTAATGCTTCCACCTGCGTCCATTCCGTCGGCCATACTGCCTCGGGGTTGTCCGTTATCTGCAAGACACAACACCGTTAATTACAACAAATGTCCGTTAAGTACCAATATATTAAATAACGGTCCGTTAAATTGAAATCTGAAAAGTTCAACAATCACAAAAACGCCAAAAGTCCTAAAAATAAAAAAAAATCCGAAAGTTTACAAAGTCCAAGACACCAAAAGTGTTAAACAGCTAATATGGTCGTGTGGGTGAGGCGTGATGAAGGCTGGCAAGGGTTGGGAGAGTTTAGCATTTTATTAAGAAAAATCGTGAGAGAGTTTATCGTGAAGGTGGGAAACGGAGCCTTGATAGTGTGTGTGTGTGTGTGTGTGTGTGTGTCAGGGGGAGACGTGTGGGAGTGTGTTTATAACCTAAATTAACCCGACCATAACCTAACCTACCCTAACCAAACCCAACCTAACCTAACCTGACGAAACCTAATCTAAACTATCAAAACCAAATCTAACCAAACTATATCCTCACTTACTCTAGCCAAACCTAACCTAACCACACCACCTCTCCTCAGCACATGTCACTGGGCCACCACAATGTCTCCTCACCGAAGCTTCGTAAAGTGAGGCACAACTTGGCCTCTCAGGTCTCACTCGAGCCTCTCACCAACTTGGTATTAAAAGTTGAAATTACTTAGCGGGGAGTGTTGGGGGGGTGGGGGTGGGTGGGTGGGTGGGTGGGTGGGTGTGTGTGTGTGTGTGTGTGTGTGTGTGTGGTCAGTATGGGTGGTGGGTGTGGACAGAGTGTGTGTGTGGGTGGGCGGGTGTGTGTGGGTGAACATGTGTGGGCGGTAGATAGACGGGTATGGGTGGTGGGTGGACAGGTGATTGTGTACGTTAAGTAGACCAATCAACTGTCAACCACACTCACTCTGGCACTCCACCGTGGGACTCAACAATGACAAACACAACAACAAAACCACCCACCTCTGTTTTAACACACAAACAAAACCTTTCAAAAATAACCATCAAAACCTAAGACAGTTAAACCCAAAATACTAAAACCATTAAACCCTCAGCCAGACATAGTAGACATAGACATAACCCCAGACAGACAGACAGACATCAGACAGACAGGTTCCCACACACCAGCCAGCCATCACCAGCAGTAAGGTGTGGACTAGACCTGAGAGTATCGGGGCGTGACTTTATCAGTAATTCTTTGTCATCGTAACATAATATTGTCTTGGCCTTGACGTGACGACAAGTGCGGGGAAAGGGTTAAATTTGGGAATCAAGGGTTAATCTGGGAATCAAGGGGTTAATCTGGGAATCAAGGGGGTTAATCTGGGAATCAAGGGGGTTAATCTGGGAATCAAGGGCTAATCTGGGAATCAAGGGTTAAATATTATGAAAAAAATATAATTAATGAAATGTGTCTTTACGTTGTGTTATTTCTATCCAACTGAAATGTTTATAATGTGGAGCAGTGTATAACTTGAACCAGCCGTGACGAGACCGCAGCTCTCATTTCATAAAACCCCATCATTCACTTCCCACTGGTCATTAATAACTACCCGGGTTCCACCTCATTAATATTCCACTAATTACTCTGTGTTTATGACCCATCACGCTAGGCTTCCCTCAAATATGGCCTTTGTTGTCTATATGTATTTACACGTTCACACACTGTACATGACTGACTGGTATAGTATTAGCTACGATAAAGTCACTGAATAATATCGTATTTTAACTGCCACCTCTATGCCGCAGTTTCCAGGCGAGTGAACTAATCAGATGGGTTCTCACACTAATCACAACGTACAGGCAAAAACTACAATGTGTTTGAATATTACGTGGTGTGTGGTCAATAAATTAGCGTCACAGATCATCTCACCGTGACGTCATTTCCGCCTAGTATTACGTGAGGATCAGCTGAGCGAGAGGTAAACAGTGGACAGTACAGGTGAGTGGACAGTACAGGTGAGTGGACAGTACAGGTGAGCGGACAGTACAGGTGAGTGGACAGTACAGGTGAGCGGACAGTACAGGTGAGTGGACAGTACAGGTGAGTGGACAGTACAGGTGAGCGGACAGTACAGGTGAGTGGACAGTACAGGTGAGTGGACAGTACAGGTGAGTGGACAGTACAGGTGAGTGGACAGTACAGGTGAGTGGACAGTACAGGTGAGTGGACAGTACAGGTGAGTGGACAGTACAGGTGAGTGGACTAAATACCTGAAGACAACAAAAACATCAGTGTCCTTCTCTTCAACCATGAACCACGAAGACAAAATCAAGACAAAATATTAATCTAACGCCACAGAATAACAGACATACACACACACACGTCTGTATTTACCAACCAAGAGAATAACAATATATAAAAACATTTCTCTATTTAACAGAGAACACCATGACGAGGTAGGAGGTAATATACAACGCGTCTAGTTCCCTCCGGCCACTGAACATTAAGATAAGCGAGAGGCAACACTTTCCTCACCCACATAACTTGTAATTACACATAAATCTCTTGTGTTTATTTGGCCGCAGAATGTAAAGGTTATATTCAATAGAAGCCATGATAACCCGGAGAGCCTTGGTAACGCTGCAAACAGGGAGGGACGGACCAACTGACCCACCTCTACCACACCTACCAGTCAACACCATGAACCTGCTTCAGGGTAACTAACCTGGAAACAATGACCACAATACACATGACCCACGACAGGTCAACAACTCACCTCCAGGTATGTAAGATTAACATTTAATCAAGTACGTGACAGGTGAACGCAGCCTCAGGTAACAACAATACTGAAACACACCATCACAAGATTTCGACACCGTGAAACTGTTTTTAACTCCTGGCACTGTTCTCTGAGACTACTGTGTACTTGGGTTATACCACACGCTTGAAATAAATGAATAAATATTAAAAACACGGTCATAATAAGTCAATACAATGAATAACCTTCTAGGAAATATATTGAATGTATAAACGTGTATAAGACACATATCAGATGTGAACAAATAAAACCATGCTTGAGGTCAATACAACGTCTGACCTTCCAGGGAAAATATACAAGCAGTGACTTAACGGGAGCGAGCGTGACGGCGGGTGACCGCTGCTGCCGGGAACAAGAACTAACACCAACACGACACGACGCGTCAAGGACACTAAATATGACAACTGCTGATGATGACCGGAGCCACAGTCACTCACCGGCTACGTTATCTAGGTTCTCTCCATAAAAAATACCGCCAGCACGAGCAATCAACAGCGTCTGGCTTTCACTACCAATCTCAAACTGTAATGGAAGCTACACACGACTGACGTAAACCAACCTTATGCACTATAACGTTTTTTTTATGGTCAAACCTATACTCGGAGGATTATAACACTGTCATCACCCGAGCACCTCTACCATGTTCACCTGGGCGACTTAATTACTCTACACGCAGGTAACTCTCTCAAGCTACCATGACCAAGATTAAGTTATCGAATAATACACAACCCCCACCCCACGCCCACTTTGAATAACTCCCGCAGCCTCCACACGCCCATGAGACCTCCACACGCCCGCCACGCCTGCATGACGTGTGTGGGAGGGAGCGTGGGAAGGTGAGGTGGCTGGCGGCCTCGTGGTGGTGGTGGAGGCTGCACGTGCTAACACAATTACCTGCGAGTGAGACAAAGTGTGCAGGTATTACACACACACGCTGTCCATCACTACCTTCACCATCCATTACTCCACCACTACTCCCTCAACTCCAACACTACTCCATCATCTCCATCACCACCACACACTACCCAACCTCCACCACCCTTTACTCCCCCACTCCTCCTGCACCATCAGGCACCCTGCCACCAATAAATTTATACTCCCAACACCATCCTCCCTCCCCCAGGTAGCGGCCCACACACACTGCTCGTTACTGAAGGATTTTACGGCAAGTATTTACGTTTAATGCGAGCGTCCAGTTATTAACCTGAATTGAATACATGGAATAGGGGAGAGAGGATGGGAGAGGGGAGAGAGGATGGGAGAGGGGAGAGAGGATGGGAGAGGGGAGGGGATGGGAGAGGGGAAGGATGGCAGGAAGAGGGGGGTAGAGTGTGAGTGTAAGAGGGCAGATGATATGAGGGGAAGAGAGGGAGGGAGGGAGGATGGAAAAGAGGGGGTAGAATGGAAAAGGGAAGGTGGAAAAGGAAATGAACGAAAAGGAAGAAAAGAAGGAAGAGCGAGAGAAGGGAAGACGCAAGAGAGGATGGAGGATGGAAAAGAAAATGAATGAATGCAGGAAGGAGGGAAGAAAGGCAATGGAAGAAGGAAGGATATGATAGAAGGAAATGAAAGAAAGAATGAAAGGAGAACCACAACACACTACCCACCTCCTTGATACACGCGACGATGGAGTGTTGAGTCTCAAGGTCGAGCTTCTTAATCTTCTCGATGACGTGTTCCTTGGAGGGGGACTGGACGGCACACCCCAGCACCAGCAGGAGTAACTGTCGCAGCTCAAACACGCCCCCAGCACCCTCACCAGCACGGGACAACTTCACTACGTCAGGCAGTCGTAACACCACCGTCTGGTTCAACACCTCCTGTAACACACACAAGTAACACGTTAATAACAAAGAAAAAGGATAAACAACAAAAAAAACAAAGTTAGTAAAGAAATGTTCGTCTCAATAACAAAAAAATCACAACAAAACAACAACCAAAACAACAACAATCATAACAATCAACAAAAACAACAAGAAAAAACAATCATAATCAGTAAAGAGTACTTATCACTACACATAACACCCCTTAAATAACTTACAATCACTACCATTCAGCCTTAAAGTACTATTTACACTAATCATGCGGTTCAATCATAAGTAAATTTATCTGATTAAAACACAAAATTAACAAATATCTAATTATTCAAAGTTTACACCAATTATTGACTTCTAGGCACAGTTAGTCTCTAAGAAATCAATATTATAACCTAACCTAACCCACAACACGCCATTATAACCTTATCATATCTTTATGAGGTTGTAAATAAAGGTTGTTACTCCACAACCCGGCCGACGGAGCCATAACTCAGTGTAATAAAGACAAAATACTGCTTCACTGTTATCTTGTTGTGATAAACTTAGGCATCAAGTTAGTTTGTTTAAAATAATTTATAACTTGATTCAGTTTATCGTGTGACAAGTGTAAGACGGGGAGACAGAAGAGAGGCGAAGAGACGAGAAAGTAACGTAACATCTTCGTAAGTAACACAAAACTTAATAACGCCTCATAGGTAACTAAACATCGCCTCTTAGGTAACACGTAAATAAACAATTAATAAAGTCATATGGTATCAGTACTATAATATCGTCTCCTGAGTAAGTAACGTAACATCACTTAACACCACAAGGCCTTATTAGTAACACCTCTGAGTAACGTAACACAGATCACGTCACGCGAGTCACTTGGTCTTGGAGTAACGTAACGTCCTCTTCATCACGCTAAGTTGTTACGCGTCACATCTACGACACACCTTATCAGTAGTAATTACACAAGTTAAATACCTATTACCTGATTGGAGGTGAGGGAGGGAGGGAGGGAGAGATGGGAAAGGGGAAGGGTGAGGGGGGGATGAGGGGGTGAGGGGGGGAGGGAGGGAGTGGTGGGAGGGAAGTTAGTTAGAGATATATTTGGGAAGGAGGCTGAGAGAGAGAGAGAGAGAGAGAGAGAGAGAGAGAGAGAGAGAGAGCCAAATACCTCACCACACCTACAATCAACACCAACATTACCTGCCTGTACACCATGTCATCACCACCACTACGCTCTCTTGCCACCCACTACCTGTACACACCTTAAGCGTGGGAAACATCAATAATCTTACCTGGAGAAAATCTGATATAATAAACGTGGTAATGACTTCTACCAGGTGTGATTAAGTCAACCAGGTAACAATCATTAATTAACATACCCCAGCCATAACAACACCTCAAAGTCTTTCCTTATTAGAATGTTAAAAAGAATTGGACTTGGCGTGATAGAGACATTACGCTAACAGTTAAACCTTAAAGATAAACCAAATTTATGTTAATGTTATAGAAAGAATCCAGTGAGAAAATTGACCTTTGGTGGTTAATTAAGAACAGGTAAGGGTAAGACTAATTAGCATAAGTAATTAGCAGGTAAGTCAAGGGTGGATAGAGATGTGGATGAATTTTAATTCTTCATAGAGATTAAATTCACTTTTACTTATGACTTAGAAAATTCATTTATATATTTTTACCCCTCTCATCTATACGATTGGTGGGTATTGAGGTCACGCTGACTGTCTGTCAGTTAAACTATCTGTTCCGCTCGATAACTTCCCATAGACTCGAAGATTAGTTTCAAGATGTGTGTGTGTGTGTTAGTCTAGGTTATTGTATTGTAGGCGTCATTGTAATTCTTGGACGAAGGGTGAGGAGGGTGGGGGGTCATCGTACCTGGAACATGAGGACGACCACACAACCAAAACACGACCACACAACCAAAACACGACCACAGCACAACCAAACGATAAAACAAGACGGACCAGACGAGAGGACCAAGGATTCGGGTTTGGTCGACACAGGGCAGGTGGGAGTCGGGTTCAGGTGAAAGGTGAGTCGTACACAGGTGAGAAGAAAAAGGAAAACTGGTCTGCTGGGTGGACAGGTAAGCCCTTCCTCACCTGTTATAGGACACACACACACACACACACACACACACACACACACACACACCTAAGATTACTTCACTAAATTAACCCCCCCCCAAAAAAAAAAATATATATATATATATAATAATAATAATAATAAAATAAATAAATAAATAAATAAATAAATAAATAAATACTCCAAGTAGCAACTATGGCACTTACGGGAGATTCGAACCCACATCCTGAATTACCACAAGTGGCTAGATCCACACCTAAACTGGATGTGATATGACCTTTGAGTCTCGTCGCCTTAAAAAAATATCTTCCACATTTTTTGGTGGTTGTTGCAGACCGCCACACACCTGAACACACCCCGGGCTCAAGGGCATTATGTTGACAAAAATCCAAATATCCGTGGCAACAACTGTGACAGAATTCGTACCCAAGTATTTTAAGGTCCAATCCCAGAGGCTTAACACACTATATCCATCTAACTCAAGAATAATTAATGTTGATTCTTCTGTAGGTTTTATCTAGGTCAAATACATCATTCCTACAATGTTAATGCGGTAGAAATACAGTAATGTAGACTCGTGGTGGTAGATGTTGTGGGGTACCAAGACCTCACCACTATCATAACTCAGAGTGGATTTAGCTTTATAACCCGAAATACAGTGTTGTTGTTGATTGTAGACAACACAAATCTTAGAAATCAAGAAGGTATTGTCAGGTGTGTGTGTGTGTGTGTGTGTGTAAGGGTTAAGTCACTGTACTCAAGAGGTTGAGATATCTTGCTCAATCAACTAAGTCACTGTATACAAAATTAGTCATCGTACTCAAAGGGGATTACGATCTCTTACTCAACGGGCTAAGTCAACGTACTCAACGGGCTAAGTCAACGTACTCAACGGGCTAAGTCAACGTACTTTATAGTTTGAAACACACAAACAATTCCCTCATTCTTTCTCAATATAAACCATCAACACGTGAAGTCCCACCGTCACGCTCCACACGTCACTAAGTCGAGGTGTGGACGCAGTGAATCACATTACTATGACAGGTGACGCATGACGTGACCTCCAACACTGTCAAGAGGTTGTGTCACAAACATACAACAAGATGTGACGTAACGTAACTCAATCACCCATAATTTGTCACCCCCAATCGTAAAACCATGTGAAATTTGTACTAATCATTTCAAAAACATTATAACACATGTATTAGTCAACAGTAGAACAATATAACACATGTACAAATTATAAATAAAAAAGGTGAAAAATTACACTACTAATCATTTGTGAAAGTTCGTAAAGTTTGTAAAAAAAAAATTGGTAAAAGTGTGTAACATTAGCGCCAGTCATCCGTCACACGCCGTCATGTAAACACGAGTCACGGACCTATCATTCAATAAGCTGGTGTGGTGGTGTAGGGAGGACGTGTGTGTGGTGGTGTAGGGAGGACGTGTGTGTGGTGGTGTAGGGAGGACGTGTGTGTGTGTTATTACCTGATGAGGAATGATTGGTAAACACGCGTAGGAACCTGTGTGTGTGTCCTCATAATCTTCACTACATAACCTGGCCACCAGTCTAGTCCTGTGAGGCGCCTTCCTCTCCCTACCTCTCCCCCAAACACCCCTCCCACGCCCCCCTTCTCCCCTAAACACCCTCCCCCCCCTTCTCCCCCAAACACCCCTCCCGCACCCCCTTCTCCCCAAACACCCCTCCCGCCCCAAAGCAATATTGTACCCGCCTCCTCCTCATCATCGGCAGCAGTTGCAGGTCTTCGTGGTAAGATATGAGCAAGATTACACAGTGATGGCTTCTGTTGTGGCCCAAACGAGCACCACCAGCCCAGCCAGAGAGCCTGTGTGTGGGCGTGGCGGAGGGTTGACATAACACACGCCCGCCCGCACATGAATGTAGCAAAAGAAAGAATGAATGAACGAAACAGAGAGAGAGAGAGTGAGAGTATGGACACTGCAGAGCGCCTGGGGTTCTCCTTCTATACCTTATAATTACACCTTTATTAAAGCTACGCCAGACTATCGTTCGCCAGCCTTCCCCCAACCCCGCGATGACAGGCTTATATAAACGAAAAACTACACCAGACGATTGTTCGCCTGCCTGTACCTGCACTGGCACTCTTTATTTCCTCTCCTGGACGCCCATTTTATTAAACAATTTGGGTAAACGACAATTTTGTTTTAACACCAATAAAATATCTATATAAACGCTTCCCTTGTGCTATTATATAATGAAACACCTACAATATAACCCAATGTAAAATTTTCTATTAAAACTTTACCAAACAGCAACACTGCAATCTCCGACACCATGGTAAAAAATTGGTCCCAGAGGTTTTTTATGGCATGAATATTACAAGACCTCACGCGGGAGTCTGATCTTCACTACAGGAGGCTACACGGTCGACGGAGAGAACCTGGGGGAGTCTTATGGAATCTTCAAGAGTCTATGCTCCCTCCCTTGGCTGAAGTACCCCTCTACCTCTCCTAAGACTCACAGCTAGTCTAAAAGAGTCTTGCCTTATGTCTCCTTCACTACACAATAATATAAATCAACATACCTCCTCCCCCCCTCACTTAAGCTACGACACATGGATGACTTCTCAAGGAACAGCTTTATCTCGAGTCAAGGAACAGCTTTACCCCGAGAGTCAAGGAACAGCTTTACCCCGAGAGTCAAGGAGTAGCTTTACTTAGAGAGTCAAGGAGTAGCTTTACTCCGTGTCCTCCCCCTTTGTCTTCCTCACCACGATAACTTATTCACGATCACGGGAATGACTTGGTGATGGCTGGAAAGAGAAGAGGGAAGGAGAAGAGGAGGGAAGAAGAGGAGGAAGGAAGGAAGGAAGGAGGAGGAGGAGGGTGAGGGGGAGGAGGAAGGAGGGTGAGGGGGAGGAGGAGGAGGAGGATGGAACATGAAGAGGAGGAAGAAAGGAAGGAAGGGGGAAAAGGATGGAATGAGTGAAGGAAGGAGGAAGTGGGAGAACAATGAATGACGGAAGGAGACAAAAATGGAGGGAGGGAGGGAGAGAGAGAGAGAGAGAGTTACCATCTCTCTCTCAAGAAGGTCAACAAGATAAGACACGAAAACAGCAAAAACCACAAAACAATATTGACTCCTGTGGGTGCGGGTGGGCGGAGGTGGATGCTTGTGGGTGTGGGTGGGATACGGGTGGATGCGGGTCTGTCCAGGTCACATTAACATTTACGTACCACCGTCTAAACCACAATCACCACCACCACAATCCCAATCACCACATCACAACCACCACACTACCACAATCACCGCCACCACCACTACCACAATCCCAACCACCACAAAATCAGAGCTACAACAACAACACATTTTCGCCCACCCAAAAATGTTAACCAATCACAATATGCTAATTAGCTCATCTCACAGATAAATTGAAATGGGAAAATGTTTTAACTCGCGGCCGCTGTTAAGTCTTCACGTGGTCGACTGGCATTGTGTACCTGTTGTATAATGACGGAAATAATGACAATAATGACAGTAGTAGTTTTAATAATAGCAGCGAGATCCGGAAAAGTAATCAGATTTATAACAACAATGATAATAATAATAATAATAATAACGATACTACTGTTACTACTACTATTAATAATAATAACACGACACACAAATAACTATATTAACAGTAATACAATCTAACTTCCCACAATAACAATTATATTAAAATAAAAGACCCATTAAAATATTGCATTAAACCCAACAAGGTGTAATGTATTCTGCACACATGACTTCCCGTAAACACCACCACCACCACGACCACCACAGCCAATTAACACCACCACCACCACCACAGTCAACTAACACCACCAGCCAGTTATCACCACCATCACCTGTACACCACACTAATCCAGCCACCCACTTCCCACGCTCTCTGGTGAAACTCTGTAGTCACAAATAATTTTGATTCTCGCAGATCACACCATACATACACACGTACACTTCACCCTGTCATGTACACTCTTGACGTACACATAAAAGAAAGTGTACACCATGCATGACACACACACACACACACACACACACACACACCTACCTACCTACCTTTACCTGGTTCAACATTATCTAATTACACAATTCACACCTGAACAGAACACCTATGCTAAAAGACCTAAAATTCTTTCTAATCAATAACTCTCTCTCTCTCCACCACCTGTGCCCTCCTCCCACACTGTCAACACAACATGTAGTCTGGTGTAGGTCCGGTCTTAATTGGCATATACACAAAAAACAACGTTGGGCAGAAAGCATAATATTGGAGGCAGTATGACCCATGACCCCTGACCCATGACCCCTGACCCCTTAACAACAGTGGAGAGGCTAAATGTTGTTCTAGTGGTATACATCAACGTGTCTGAGTCTGTCTGTCTGTCTGTCTTTGTTGATTAAAATATGACCAACTATAGATGAATTAGAAAAGGTGGGGGCGGGGGAGGAGGAGGGTGTGGCAGGGAGGGAGGTGGGGGCGGAAGGAGGAGTGGGGGGCAGAGGATGAGGAGGTCAAGCAGGGGAGGAGGTGTGGAGAGGGGGAGGTGTGGGGAGGAGGGTGGGGGCAGGGAGGAGAGGTGGCAGGGAGGAGGGTGGGGGCAGGGAGGAGGGTGGGGGCAGGGATGAAGGTGTAGCAGGGGAGGGAGGGAGGTGCTTGGGGAGGAGGCAGGGAGGAGGGTGGGGGGCAGGGAGGAGGGAGGTGGCAGGGGAGGGAGGGTGGCAGGGGGAGGGGAGGGTGTGAGGGAGGGAGAATTGGCAGGGGAGGGAGGTGGGGCAGGGGAGGAGGAGGTGGCAGGGGAGGGAGGGAGGTGGCAGGAGGAGGGAGGTGTGAGGGAGGGAGGTGCTTGGGGGAGGAGGGTGGGGGCGGGGATGAGGAGGTGTGGGGAGGAGGGAGGGTGTGGGGAGGGAGGGGTGGGGGGCGGGGGAGGAGGAGGTGGCAGGGAGGAGGGATAGAAGGAGGGTAGGGAGGGCAGGGACAGGGAGAGATGGGGAGGGAGGGAATATCCTAGGGCTTTGGGGAATCAGGACCAGGAGGCAGTGTAGAGGCCACTACCACGAAGCACTTGATGTGTTACCGATCGTGTACTGTGAGGTCATTAGAAGAGGGAAGGAAGAGGAAGGAAGGAGGGGAAAGAAAGAATTGGGGGGGAAGGGGGAGGAAGGGAGAGGAGGGGAAGAAACAGAGGAAGGAGGAGGAAGAAAGGAAGGGGAGAGGAGGGGGAAAGAAAAAAGGAGGGGGAAGGAAGGGGAGGAGAGCAGGAGGGAGGACAGGGGGAAGGAAGGGGGAGAGTATATTGTATATACCAGGACAAGGAGGGGCGAGGAAGAAGGAAGGGAAGAAAGGAAAAAGCAAAGGAGTAGATGAAGAAAAAGAGGGTGGGAAGAAGATGGTTCTGTTGTTAGTAATGTACACCACGACGATCCTGGTAAAGACTCCTACTGCATTCTGAAATATTAGTAAAAGTACATATTAAGGTTTACAGTAAAGGTACAGTAACTCCCATCAGGTGACAATACAGGTACAGGGACTCCCAGGTGACAACACAGGTACAGGAACTCCCATCAGGTGACAATACAGGTACAGGAACTCCCATCAGGTGACAATGCAGGTACAGGAACTCCCATCAGGTGACAATACAGGTACAGGAACTCCCATCAGGTGACAATACAGGTACATGAACTCCCATCAGGTGACAATACAGGTACAGGAACTCCCATCAGGTGACAACACAGGTACAGGAACTCCCAGGTGACAACACAGGTGTGAACTCCCATCAGGTGACAAACACAGGTGGAACTCCCATCAGGTGACAAATACCCAGGTACAGGAACTCCCATCAGGTGACAACACAGGTACAGAACTATCAGGTGACAAATACAGGTACAGGAACTCCCATCAGTCGACAATGCAGGTACAGGAACTCCGTGGTGACAACACAGGTGCTGGGAGGAACTCCATCGGGTGATAAATACAGAGTAGGAGGAACTCCATCAAGGTGACAACACCTACAAATTACAGGAACTCCCATCAGGTGACAAAATGCGGAATTTAGGAACTCCATCAGGTGACAAATGCAAGGTACAGGAGGAACTCCCATCAGGTGACAATACAGGTACAGGAACTCCCATCAGGTGACAATACAGGTACATGAACTCCCATCAGGTGACAATACAGGTACAGGAACTCCCATCAGGTGACAATACAGGTACAGGAACTCCCATCAGGTGACAATACAGGTACAGGAACTCCCATCAGGTGACAATACAGGTACAGGAACTCCCATCAGGTGACAATACAGGTACAGGAACTCCCATCAGGTGACAATACAGGTACAGGAACTCCCATCAGGTGACAATACAGGTACAGGAACTCCCATCAGGTGACAATACAGGTACAGGAACTCCCATCAGGTGACAATGCAAATTTTAGGAACTCCCATCAGGTGACAATGCAGTACAGGAACTCCCCATCAGGTGACAAATGCAGAGTACAAGGAACTCCCATCAGGTGACAATGCAGGTACAGGAACTTTCCATCAGGTGACAATGCAGGTACAGGAACTCCCCATCAGGTGACAAATACGGGTACAGGAACTCCCATCAGGCGACAACACCTGGGGTACCAGGAACTCCCATCAGAGTGACAAATACAAATTACAGGAACTCCCATCAGGTGACAATGCAGTACAGGAACTCCCATCAGGTGGCAAATACCCCGGAGCACAGGAACTCCCATCAGGTACGACAATGCAATTTGGAACTCCCATCAGGTGACAATACAGGTACAGGAACTCCCATCAGGTGACAATACAGGTACAGGAACTCCCATCAGGTGACAATGCAGGTACAGGAACTCCCATCAGGTGACAATGCAGGTACAGGAACTCCCATCAGGTGACAATACAGGTACAGGAACTCCCATCAGGTGACAATACAGGTACAGGAACTCCCATCAGGTGACAGTATAAAGCCTCAGGGTCTTGGGAGGAATAAAAATTCCTCTGAAATAAATATTGCTCAACACACCAGCCAGGAATATTTCCGTCTCTTCAGCACTACCTGCCTGGTCACGTGGTGGTGGCCTTGTACACACCAAAATATTTGTTCCTGGTACACTGATGACCGCTCTCTACACTGACCAGGTAAAGGCCCGCTCTCTACACTGACCAGGTAAAGGCCCGCTCTCTACACTGACCAGGTAAAGGCCCGCTCTCTACACTGACCAGGTAAAGGCCCGCTCTCAACACTGACCAGGTAAAGGCCTGCTCTCTACACTGACCAGGTAAAGGCCCGCTCTCTACACTGACCAGGTAAAGGCCCGCTCTCTACACTGACCAGGTAGCGTCAAGGTCAACCAATAACATGATCAGGGTTAAATCATCCCCAAATAAAAGGTGTTTTAACCCTAACCTAACCTAACCCTTCAATAAGACGTGATAACCAAGACACACTTATTAAAGTTCCACGAATTATCCCCAATAACTTTTTTAACACATCACTTCATATATACAGACAGACACAGACAGACAGACAGAGACAGAGAGGAACACTATACACCACTTCCTCCTCCGTTGCGGTGCGTAAAAATAACATAACTGTGAGAAGAACAAAAAACAGCTTCACGGGTCCAAGGATACGGTGCTCCTTAAGGAAGAATGACCAGCGAAATGTGTGTGTGAAGGAAGACTACAAAAAAAGGTTCAAGTTTGTCAGAAGAACGCAAGTGAACTGTAACCTGGAATTAAGTTAGACGTGAGAACCTTTACTGTACAACATCTGACACAACATCTGATAGACTAGTTTTTCTTATCTAACCCAAAATGCCTCAGGAAAATATTAAATTCTTGTATTTCATTTTTTGTATTTAATTTTACCGTCTAGGGTAATTATAGAGAATTTGTTACAGAGGTCGACCTTGTAATGGGTAACTGGCTCTAACACCTGATTAATGATGCGTTTGGTAACTAGTAATTACTGAACACATGAGGTCAATAATGTTATATCCAATGACCCAGTTTTATCTTAGTAAGTTTAATTTGGTTTGAGTTATGGCGATGGCAAGTTAGCCACATGTAAACACACACACACACATACTGTACATATATAATAATAATGGTTGCCCCTCGTGTAACGAGGATGGCCGGCCCAAGGGCCACCTGGGCGTGAATTTGTTTAAGGTGTAGAGGCTGTCGCCAACACAACCACACTCTATATTAACGAGCTGATTGACCCAGTGTCAAGGAATAGTCCGAGAAGACCGGACAACTCGCCAACTGCACTGGCTAATCATTGCCCTGGAATACGATCCGCAAATCGATTAACATCCAGGTCACCAATTACTGTTGGGTAGACAGAGGCAAATGGTGTAAAGAAACTTACCCATAGTTTCACCCTGTCAGGGGATCGAACTCGGGTCCGCTCGCTTGCGAGGCGAGCATGCTGACCATTACACCACGTACTGTACATACATACATAAATATACACATTCATACACAACACCTAAACATACACCACCTACACGTATAGTTCCCGTTGGAGTCACCATGAACAAGAGGTGTTGTCGAGGGCATGGTTGAGGGTACACGGTGGCACAAGACAGCCCCGCCCCTCACCACACCATGATCGGCTCTCTCGGAAAAACACACCCAGAAACCCCCAAAACACCCGCCTTAGAAGAAAAAACCCGGGTATTTCCTACAACAACATATTCAAACAACTGTATCCAATTCAAAGGACAAATATCAAACACATGGGCTATAAAAAATTGGCTTTAATACTTAATTATTTCTAATTTTCATTAGTATTTCATTAATCATTCATCCCCAGAGACAAATAAATACACTTTAACTTAATTTACCTACATAAGGATATTTCTCTCAATTTCATGGAGGTAACTATTATAAATCTTCCTCATTAATCTCTCACTTACCACGTGTCCTGAGTCTACCTGCCTCTTAACCCTTTCTCTCCCTAAAGACTTCAGTACAGGTAATTAATTAACACAAATGATCACCTGAAGAATCCCCACCTAAGCTTATATCACCTTAAGACTAACCACCCTAACAGCAACCCAACCGGACATTAAGCTGACCTAACCCAACCCAGCTTACTTCACCCTCACACTAACCTAATTTAAGCTTACCTACCCTCAAGAACCTCCACCACAGCTTATTTCACCTTTAGATTAAGCACCCTCTTCATATTTACCTGACAGATTCCCATCTCACCAACGACAAAATAAACAAGAAGTTACTAGACCCAAGAAATATGAACTGGTGCGACAGACAGACGAGAGAAACAGAGCCGAGACAAATACAGACGAGAAACAAATACAAATAAACACAGACAAAGAGACGACAAAAACACAGATTAGAGACAAACAGACGAAGGCAATAAACATGGAGGAACAGTGAACACATCTTTGCCCAACATTCACTCCCTGCTGGGAAAATAGGGGTCCGTCCTCTCTCTCTCTCTCTCTCTCTCTCTCTAACGGTTCATACATAATTTGTTCTTCAACCAGACACATATGTTCTAAACGCTTCGCTCAATCTACGCTATAAATATGAAAAAAATCTAAATAAATTTGAAACTATTCTAAAAAATATGGCAATTAGAGGCGTTTTCTTTTCCTCCCTTTACAAGAAGAAAATTTCAACATAGGAATCTTTAAGAATCTCGGGCCAGGAGTGCCGTCACCTGAGAAATGAACACTGGTCCGTTTAAGGAGGTCACATCAGGAGTTCTAGGTTGACACGATACTACTTTTGGGACGTGTGTGTGTGTGTCATGTTCCCCATTACACCTGAATTTTCGTAACTGAATAAAGTTGAGGGGTTCAGAGTGCCAGTGTTATGAGAGGTTACCGGAGATCACTACCGAGTCTCAGTAGCCCAGGGGGAGGTGTTCCAACATCAACAGAAGCTAGTAGTAAAGATGCCCGTCTACCGCGTGGCTACAAGATGAACCCTCACAGACGCTCGCTTCATCATCAGAAATAAAGACGTCGTAGTAAAGCCATCCAAACATCTCAGCGTCCTACCAAGCGCCTCCTAGCGTCCAGGTGAGAGCGTCCTACCACCACAGCATCTTCAGGAACAAGTCCCAAGACCCTAGTACAGCGCCGCACCCCATCAATGGTACAAGATCAAATTTGCTTAAGCTCACCGCCAGTCTAGCATCTACCCAGGCGCCTTCCAGCGTCAGTAAGGGTGTTCTAGCCTCCTGGTGTGGCCGCCCCTAGCACCGCCAAGCCCCCAGGCCTAAAGATGCCAGTTCACTGCTGCAGCCCATTAGTGGAACATGATCAGCTTCAAGCAGACCCGCCTATGATCAATAGCCCTTCAAGACCACCGCCGCCTGGGCCTTCCTCCGCCTGACACACACACCACACCCAGTCACACACACACATCCAGACACCCCCCCCCCACACACACACACACGGGGAAGCTGGTCGTACAGTCGTGTTACGTCGCTCTAGGGGGAGGAAATAAAATCTTATATGTAAAAACAGAACTACGGGGAGAGAAGGTGTCCTACAGGGAAAACTTTCATCTGGCAAATAAAAACCTCAGCGAGAGACAAGTGACGCCGTAGACTCTCTCCAAGACATCTACAGGTTAGGTTAGGTAGGATGATCTGAAATGACAGGATATTTTATACGACGCAAGAAAACCCACAGAAGCAGGAAGTTCCACAGAGCACTAGTTCGGGGTATTAAACAGATTGTGGTAGTAAGATGTTTTTCACGATGCAATAAAAAAAAGGGCAGTGGTGGTAGTTGTGTGGTGGTGATGGCCCTAGTGAATATACCTCGTCACAACCCTGAAATATGGAAGTATCTATAAAACAGGGGAAGGAAAACTTCCCTCCCTCCCTCCCTCCCTGTACTGAGCATAAGCGTTCCCTCCCTCCCTGTACTGAGCATAAGAGTTCCCTCCCTCCCTGTATGAGCATAAGAGTTCACTCCCCCCTGTACTGAGCATAAGAGTTCACTCCCCCTGTACTGAGCATAAGAGTCTACCCCCCCTGAGCATTGAAGGTTCACTCCTCCCTCCCTCCTCCCTCCACTGAGCATAAGAGTTCACTCCCCTTGTACTGAGCATAAGAGTTCACTCTGTACTGAGCATAAGAGTTCACTCCCCTGTACTGAGCATAAACTGCATACACTCTGTACTGAGCATAAGAGTTCACTCCCCCTGTACTGAGCATAAGAGTTCACTCCCCCTGTACTGAGCATAAGAGTTCACTCCCCTGTACTGAGCATAAGAGTTCACTCCCCCCCTGTACTGAGCATAAGAGTTCCCTCCCTCCCTGTACTGAGCATAAGAGGAAACTTCCAGCGCCACAGTCTCTGTGTAATATCAAAGTCACTTTAAATGCCAACTTTGTGTCGCAGTTTTAAGTATGGCATCAGCAGTAGCGTCACATCTCCGGCTGCTGGGAAAATTTTAACTGACTAACATTTAAGAAACCACATTATGTCTCACTCAAGAGACACATTTAGCACCTCCAGTTAGCTGGGAGAGACAGTTAGCAGGGAGAGACAGTTAGCAGGGAGAGACAGTTAGCAGGACAATAATTATTTTAATTTAATAACATTCGATAAAAAGTGTCACAGCTTAACCCAGTCATATACGAGAAAAAATCTAACTTAAGAACATTTTTGTACCGCAATTTTAGTGAGTAATTCATATGGATCGTGAGACACAACCAGTTAATGGGAACAATTTAGCCTAAGAAGCTATCCGAGGCCAACTTTGTGCCGCAGCTTAAACGAGTCATTTAGAGGCGGCCTCACACACACCGATAAAGAGGTAAAATTTTAATGGAAGAATGTGAACAACTCGACCCGCCAGAGCTGGTCGAACACCTTACTCAGGGGAGCAATAACTACGGGAGTGTGTCAACATGTGCCCCGCCCTGCTGTTTACTCTCACTAACAGCTGGAGAGGAGGATGGTCTTGTCATTAGTGCTACGTTCCTCTGAAATTATGTTAAGATATATATTTAACCCCTTCACTACGGGGACGCTAGTTGATTATTTCTTTGGCTAACGTCTGACGATTTTCTTCAGAAGAGAGGACCACCGTTAAGAGTGTGGTAATAGAGCGGTGGCCGAGTGTAAATATTACTCACTTCCTGTCCCAAAGTTCTGATGGTTCGATCCATCAGACGTATACTGGACCTGAACATGGTTCTGGGGTAAACTGAAGGAATAAATGTACTGTAGATATACAAGTACACACTTCTGTAGAGTATTTATGCCTTTTTGTCTAACCTAACCTAACCATCACCACTTGAGAGACACCAACCATAAATTACTGTAGTCTGGGAACATATAAAACACCTTAGACTCAATTCTTCAACACCAAATCCATGATGATAAATTGTAATGTCCCAGACCCGGCAATATTATCCCCAGAGGCTCTAAACGACAAAGGAAGCGACACGACATCTATAAAACTACACAAGATGTTCACCATTATCACCACCATCACCACCACCACACCACAACCCAGTACCACACCATCACCACCAGCAGTAGCACCAGATATACGAGGGACCAGCAGCTCATATTTCACTCCCTCTATGATATACAGCGCCACCTGCCAACAACTTACTGAATTACGATAACGTGCGCCGCTACACACCCACCGGCTACTTACTACAGCCTACTGCACCTTGATATCTCTACCTGCCTTAACACCTGTACCTGTCCTAACACCCGTACCTGTCCTAACACCCGTACCTGTCCTAACACCTCTACCTGTCCTAACACCTCTACCTGTCCTAACACCTCTACCTCAACCTGTCCTAACACCTCTACCTGTCCTAACACCTCTACCTGTCCTAACACCTCTACCTCAACCTGTCCTAACACCTCTACCTCAACCTGTCATAACACCTAAGCTGTAGGGGGGAATCACCAGGTGTTCTAAATAAACTAAGACGTTATGTTACTGTCTGTAGCTGTAGCAGTGTTACCAGAGCCCCGATATAAACAAACTGTAGACAAAAAGAACGAGAGGAGATCCCGTCCTGATGCCCGAGATTAATGGTCAATCTATTTTATTGTGTTGTGGACAGAGAGATGTATGTTATGTTGTCAACCAGTGAAGGGGAGAGAGGGTGTGGAGGGAGAGAAGGTGTGGAGGGAGGGAGGATGTGGGTGTGGAGGGAGGGAGGATGTGGGTGTGGAGGGAGGGAAGGTGTGGAGGGAGGGAGGGAGGGAGGGAGGATGTGGGTGTGGAGGGAGAGAAGGTGTGGGTGTGGAGGGAGGGAAGGTGTGGAGGGAGGGAGGGAGGGAGGGAGGATGTGGGTGTGGAGGGAGAGAAGGTGTGGGAAAGAAGGCACAGGTAGTTGGAAGACAGTACGAACATCACCTTGTAATTATCACAATAAAGGAGGAAAATATTCAAGTTTACTCACAAAGTACAAGTTCTTCTTCAGCTGGCGAAGGTAAACACCTTTAACAGATCACCAACACACACACACGTCATAACATGCTCCCCCTGAGGCAGCCAGCGAACTAAACACAAATCTACCTAACAAGAAACAAACTCATTAGCCAATAAGCGTTTGTTGCTGCTCGGCGGGTGACCAATAGAATCACGTCTTTTTCAGTAGCCCGAGCGTACATCAGCCAATCACAGGACAGGTACACATAAACTATGGAAACACACTCACCAGCAGTTATCTCGAGTAGCATTGTCAGTCTAAACGTAATTTAAAGGTTTAAAATTTGAATCCCACCTAAATAAACGTAATTAAACTGGGTATTAGGACTAAGCCAAGCTAGAGATGAGAGAATTTTACCCGTTATTAATGGAGGGATTTTGTCGTGAGGGAGAAGTTTGTGGGAAATTGCCTAGACGGTGTTCACAAAGTCCCTTGATGTTTGTGTTTACATCCTCCCCAAGCGTCAATGATACACCTGTAATATTTCTCCCTCCCCCTCTCCCTCCCCCTCCCCCGAAGATAGGAACGCCTACCTACCTGTCTCACCACACACACACAGCCACCAGAACCACACTCAGGGTAAATAAATGAAGGAATCTTGGTCCTCGGCCACCAGACACGCCTGGCCTGTCAAGCGCTGGTGTCAAGGGGTCTTAGCGGCGACCCTTTACGGCTGTCAACACTGAGGACATGTTGACAGTCAACACCACCACATTTTAGAAGTTCCCCAAAGTTAAGCTGCGACATAAACACTGATTCACAAAGGTTCATACATTATTCTTTCATCCTAACTTAAGGTATCAGAAAGCATATAACCGACTCACTGAAACTGACACAAGGAAATCTCAAGGAGTCTTACGCTGATTTTTGGGATCACTTGAAGAATGGCCACCCTAACTTATTTTCTCCTTTAACTGTAAGTGTGATAACGTCTTTAACAGACTCAAACTACGACACACAGTAGGATTCTTAAAGTCTCGTGCAATCAGTGTTCTCCAGGGCTCGAAGGCGGCAGCCAAGATGGCGTCGGGATTACACAGACTACAGGGAGCCTGGCCAGGTGTGGCGCCCGGCGACCCCTGCCACTCAGGGACGTCGAGGCCATCACAGCCAATCAGATACGCCCGATGAACCCTAGTGTGGTGTTAGCGAGTCTTAACACGGTACCAATAAGAGCTCGACTCCAGGCAGAACACGAGCGAATGTTCTTCTGACGCAACTCCCGCCAGGCCCTTGTTGGTACTGTTAGTTTAGTCTTTGTGGCTATTACCTTCATCGCGGGGAATTATGGCGAGGTATGGGTGGTGAGGAGGGCGAGTGTGAGGTGAGGAGGGCACCCTCCCTCCATCAATCCCAACCCTGTCATATCCACCTTCCCTCTCTCACCCGCCTCCACTCTCCAACATCACTGAAGTAATAAGATCCACCAAAACATTCCCCCAGCAGACATCATCCACCACACCTGTGTCCACCTCCACCGGCAACTTCCATATAACGAGTGTGTGCCAGCACGGGCACTCCGGTATAGCACAAACACCACCATTATTCTCAAATCAGTAACGACACGCTTCGGGAAGCTACTCCAGACGAAAGTTAACCCGCCTTCTGCCTGCGGTGGCACTGACTTGCGGGAAAATCATATGAACTCTTTGATGATAGTTTATGGTCTCGAAAGACCACTGAATCGCGCGCGTCGTTCAGTCCGTCACGTCTCTGATCCGCCCTCAGTGTGACGCAACAACTCTTGGAGGCGGCGATGGATTTTCTTGACACTTGACAGAAACATTGATTCACCCAAGAGGCCACACGAGAGTGACGATAAGAATGATCCGATTATTTCAACAACAGAGAATCAAGGACACTGACGGGGCAGGGCAGCCAGTGTGTCTGACTTCATGTTACAGCAGCCACGTGGAAGTTAAAAGTGTCCTTGGTCGGGGTGGGTGTCCCGGCCCCGCCCCTCAGGCTCTGGTGCCTCGAGGTACTACCATTACCCTGATTACTGAATTACCACGATGACCCATAATGACGGGGTCCCTGCCCTGGCTCCCACCACCTCCATCACCACCCACCTGCTTCACCACCCACACCCCACCACCCACCGATCCAACCAACCACCCACACACCACCCACCCACCAATACCACCCCCCCCACCCACTTGCGTTGGCTGCCCTAGCTAATAGTACAGCTTGATATACCAGTAGTAATCACAGCTTTGCCAATCTTAGCTTTACTACAGGTACTGTCAATCCAAGCTTGAGTTAGCTTGTCATTTTTGGGGGCTTTACTTAACCGAACTTTAAGACAGTTTCTACCCCTCTTAGCGTTGTGATAACTAAAGGCCATTTTAGCTGTAAATCTTATTCTTAAAGGAAAAACTCCCTCCTTAGTGGCGTACGTGAGGACATAGTTCCCACGGAGGAAGAAGTCAGGCAGGTGTTCGCCAGACCGCGCAGGTGAGCGTCGAGTCGGGCAGGTGAGAGCGCCAGGAACAGGTTGGCCCGCCACGGCAGCCTGGGGCAAGGTTGAGGCCATCTGTACACTCCCAAGTCTTCTCACCTTCTCGTTAATGCCTCAGGTAAACCCTCCCTTCATTACCTTCCATTGGACAAAATTCCTCTGAACAAAATCCCACTGGACAAAATTCCCCTGAACAAAATTCCCCTGACCAAAATCCCACTGGACAAAATAGTACAAGAGACCTGATGTGGTCAATGAACCCTAAATGTAGAATTGGTTACTTCATGAACCTTGTCCCTGAACCCGAACCCTCGACACACTCCTCTGAACCCGAGTCCGTCACAGATTTGTCTCATTGAGCAAAATGTTTCTGGTAAGGTTCATTTGAGTTTTTTTACACTGGTTATGGCCTAATGGGTGAGACATTACACAACTCTCTCTCTCTCTCTCTCTCTCTCTCTCTCTCTCTCTCTCTCTCACTATAAAACACAGCATTAAACATTAACGACCTTGTTCCTTGTCGTACAGCACTTAACAGCAATTTCACAGCGCCACAGTCAATATAAACCAGACAAGACCAACAGCCACTCCTCACAGCCACACGATAAAGGTGACCTTGTCTGTTGCTGAGGTGATACCTACGATAGACTGTTTACCTTGAATAAAGATACGATAACTGACTCACCTCTGCTACGATACATAGAGAAATAAAAAACAATATCGTAAGTTACATCTGTCCCCTAGCGGAAGACGTGTGAACTTCCATAACTAGTTCACTACAGGTACGATACAAAGATGAATTACAAAAACAACCTTACGTTAATTAACCCACCTTATGACGTCACAATCTCTCTTATCTGGTTCACCACAGCTGCGATAAAAAAAAAAAGATGGATTCTCAAAAGTTCGTATTCTTAATTTTCTCCCATAATGAAAAGACGTGACTTCACATATATAATTACTTGATTTAATTAAGTTTCGAAACAACGATGACTTCTGACACACACAGGATTATTTTTATTCCTTCAAGATGGCGGACAAAATAACGCTGAGACTCGACCTTACACCCTCCTCCTCTTCCTTACACCCTCCTCCTCTTCCTTACACCCTCCTACTCTTCCTTACACCCTCCCTCCCTCCCTCCCCACCACCGTACTTACTCCTACAGGTGGGCCCCAATCAGCAACACCGTACCTGTAAAGACATAGGTAATTAGTTCCATACTCTACTACACCAATTATACATCACTATAATACAACTCATAAAAATACAACAAAGAAAATATAAAAAAATCAACAGTTTAGAAAATTCCTTAAACTATAATAATAACAAAAATAATAATAAATACATAAAAATACACCAGTCAAAGAAATACAATAAAATACAGTAATAGGGATACAAAGGTGTGGTCACCTGAGCGGCCCCAGCACGCGCACACCAGCTGGAGACCGACACTCTAACCCAACCTAACTCAAGTATAGAACTATTCCTGTGAAGAGTTGGTTAGGTTAGGTTAGGTTGGGTTGGGGCCTACTAGGACTGGGGCCCAAGTGACCACCAGACGCAAGGACCAGCGGGGATAACACTATACCTGGGTGTCACCGTCCCAGTTCCTCAACCCCAACAACTTGGCCTCCAGCGATAAAACTCACCACCATGCACTTTACGAGGCCAGACAACCGTAAATCCTACCGACTAACCAACACGAGGTCAGATGAAGATAAATTCTCAAAGGCTCGTAAGATAAATCCCTTTCTCCACCCCGAACTAGTGATGTGAGAGGGCTTTAATATTCCTCACTACTGCTACGACACACAGATTCTCAATACAGATTTTCAAAGGCTCGTAAGATAAATCCCTTCCCCCACCCTGAACTAGTGATGTGAGACGGCTTTAGTATGGTCCATTTTAACTTACGACACACAGATTGATTCTCAAATATCCGTAAGAGAAATTTCCCCTCAACTAGTCATGTCATAATGTATCTAAATGACTCAACGAGGCATAAAGTAGCGACATATCCGTAACTCCACCATAACAAACATTAATTCACACACACACACACACACACACACACACACTAATGCCCTTTTACCTCGCATGATCCGACACTCTCCGGTACACAAGGCCAAACCAATAAACCTAAAACAATTGGAACATCATCAGAGTCGTTTAGTATCGTGTATTAACAAGTGGCGCCATTAAAGACCATTAGAGTACAGAGACAGGCTAATGTTTCGACCTGGTGATAATTATGAAATCTGTACCTGTAATTATACCTATACCTGTACCTGCATCTCTACCTGTAATTGCACCTGTATTTGCACTGTACCTGTAATTATATTCACACCTACACGTTTTTTCGTAACTAAATAAAATGGACGGTATCGAGAGTTGTACACCACATACCGACAGACGCTGCATCATCCATAACAATGTGGTGTAGAGGAAGCGTGGAGCTGCCTCGTTACAGCTGATACAGTAAGCTGTAATTATAAAGGGTAGGAAGGTCAGAGGATCAATACAGCCTTGGATGGGAACACTGTGGTGGAGGTAGAGTGTCGGGTCAATACTAAGAGCCCAGTCAGTCACCCCCTTCAACACCACCTCAATTACTTGCTACATCAACCACCACCTCCCCAACAACCTCCGACATCAACCATCACAACCAGCTGTTATATCAACCACTAATATCCAAAACAATTTCTACATCAACCACTAGATCAACAACCTCCAATATCAACCACATCCACATCAATCACTTGCTACATCAACCACCTCTCTCTCTCTCTCTCTCTCTCTGTGCAGTCTGGCGGGTATTTCCTTCCACGGCTACACACACCTTTATCCACCTTCACTCGCACTACGCCAACGAGGGCGTTCAAGTGCCTCACAGTGCCACTCTAAGGAAGCCATAACTCAGGACTATCAACACAGATTTTGACTGATTTTACACACCAGTCAGAGATCTTTATGTCATAGACGAAGTTAAAATTTATTGTAATATTTTTAGACTATTTTGTGGTTAAACTCCCGGACGGACGGATGAATGAGCGGATGAATGGACGCAAACTTAAACGGATGGATGAATGGACGCAAGGATGAACGGACGAACAGACGGACACAAGCTTGAAAGGACGGATGAAAGGACACAAGCTTGAACGGACGGACTGAACAATACCTCCTCGGTAGTCTCTCTTAAGCTTTCATTCTACACTAGTGCTGTAGTGGCCTTGACCTTCCTTCAATACTGGTTGAGTAAAAACACTGCGTTGTGCTCTTCCCCGAGGCAGAACCAACCAGAATTTCACCAACATAAACCTTACGGACAATTATTCCTAATAATTATTTTCACCTGAGAACTAACTCGATTGCTAGAATTAGTTGTCATCATTGGTACAGTACACGTGAGGTATATATAACAAAGAAAGCTGTGAGAATTAGTGTGGTGGTCCCTTTCTTCACGGTGAACTAGGAAAAACTGTGAGCCGCCACACAAGCACATAAACGGCATATTTCTACACGAGAATCTTTGCTATTTTAATGACGTCCTTCTCTAAATCTGCTGTCATTACAATGGAGAGAGAGAGAGAGAGAGAGAGAGAGAGAGAGAGAGAGAGGTCCAAACTCCTTCACCTACGTTAAATATTCAAGTCTTGGAAGAATGACACAAGGTATATCAAGACGTTTTGTAAGGTATGAAATCATTACTGTAATCTGTACCTGTCTGTAATCCCTTGAACACTATACTGTAAACTGAGTTCCAAAAGTATATAAATTATGTATCTAATTCCCTATAATATGTATGATACAGTATTATACTATCTTGTTACAGGATACATAAATAACTGTAATCTAAGGTTAAAAAGTATATATATTATGTATTTGAATCACTGTAATATGTAAAATACAGTAGTTTCGTCGTTACAGAATATATTAAGGTAGCTTCTTCAATTAATAATCTTGTACTTTATTTCCTTAAAAGACGTCAAGTGTGTCAAGCCCAGACCTTGTACCGGGCCAGACAGAATTCTCTAGTTTACATTAAATTTACCTTACGTCTCCAATCACTAATCTTTCTCCTCATTTCCCTAAGACACTTAAAATATTTCAATCTATTTCGTTGTATTTAGCCAAAGAAAATACAAGACTACATTCCACGACCCCAATCACCAATCATATACTTCAATTTCCTGTCTCCCACCGTGTTATAACTGGCTAATCACCTTGTTTACTCAACATTAACCTCGTCAGGGTGTGTTGCTCTCAAGTGGCGCCCTCTGTCAGCCCCAAAGACAACTCCCTTATACTGGTGCTTTCAATACTAAGGAATACTTTTCCCCCTTTATTTCTAACTTTTCTGTTAATTGGTGGGAGGAGGAGGAGGGAGGTTGGAGGGTAGGAATGAGGAGGAAGGAGAAGGGAGAAATAGATGATAGGAGGGAGGGAGGAGAGAGAGGAGGAGAATGAAGAACAATTTCAAAGAGGAAGAAGTAAAGGAGAAAGAAGGAGATGGAGAAAATAAAGAATGAAAGAGGAGAAACAGGTGGAGGAGGTGAAGGGGAGGCAAATAATAGGTGTAAGAGGAGGAGGAGGAGGAGGGGGGGGGGAGAGGGGGGAAGAGAATAGGTGTAACATGAGAAGGAAGAAGAGAATAAGAGATGGAATAAATCAATAAAGCGTCACCAGACATCATCATCATCTCCCTCTCTCTCACCTTTTTCCTTCTCAGTCCAATATTACACGTCTTCTCCTGTGAACTCTCCAAGAACTTTCCTCTTCCTCTTCACCATACTTCCTCTCCTTCACCTCTCCCCCTCTTCACCACTCTCCCTCTCCCCCTCTTCACCACTCTCCCTCTCCCCCTCTTCACCACTCTCCCTCTCCCACTCTTCCTCTCTCCCTCTTCCTTCAATCATCCACACTTTTTATGCTTATGGTTTCTTCCCCTTCTATGTGTACCTTTTTGTTGTGGTCGTGTCGTCCCAGCTGTGCCACCCTGTCCAATCAGGTAGTGGTGGGTAGAAGGGGAGGAGGGATGACGGGAGAGGAGGTGTAGGGAAGAGTGTGTGTGTGTGTGTGTGTGTGTGTGTGTGTGACCAGATTCACCCTCCTCCCATCACCACCATCCTCCCATCACCACCCTCCCATCACCACCCTCCTCCCACCACCACCATCTTCACCCCTGGTCACGTACACACAGTCCAGGGAGCCACACACTCAACTCTACTCAGTCTTCAGCCTCACGTGTTCCCCCTCCGTCATTGGTATCTTTCTCCGTGTCTCAGCCAATAGGATCTCTTGTCAACCATCAGCTGAATCGCCTCCTGCTGAATCCACCAATAGGAACACAGCATTATCGCCTCTTGCTCTATCCACCAATAACAACACAATACTATCGTCTCTTGATGTATCCACCAATAGGATCTCTCAAAATATCGTCCAATAACAACTGTACAAATCATAAAAATACACAAATGTAAACAAATAAATAAATAATGGATAAAAATTACAAGAAAACAAAAATAATAACAACAACAATAACCACAATTACAACAACAACAACAACAACAACAATAACCGCAATTACAACAACAACTACAACAGGCAGCACCCACAACACACTCCATCGGGTAAAATATAAGTCCTTCGTGAGAAAAATTAAATTAGAAATAACCCGACGCCGCCACTCCTGCCCGGCCACAGTCTTTATTATCATAATCATTATAAATTATTACCAGAAATATAGAGAAAATAACCAGTGAATGTTTTAGGTCACGTGAGAGAGAGAGAGAGAGAGAGAGAGAGTTGTGTGTGTGTCTTGGCATAAACTCGTCACGGGAAAAAAAAGTCAGAATAAGACAAGTGGTGATAAATGAAGGAGGGACAGGTACAAGTAACGATAGGTGATGATCTGTCTGTCTGTCTGTCTGTCTCTCACTCCAAGCTTTAAATAGTCTTACCTGCGTCAGTCAGCTCAATACACGTCTTTCCTACCCTGACTAATGACATTCTCTCCAAATTGCGTTTTTCTTAAGTGCGACTCAACACAGCCATTTTTAGTCACACTCGAGTTGTTCCTCTACCCAGCTACTGATGGACAAGGGCGAGGAGTCTTGTGGAATGTTCCCCCCAAAAAAATCGTAAGTCAATTTGTTTTCCTTTTAGTTCATCGTTGACTTGGCTCCCATCTGTGTGAGCTGCTTAAGGGAGACAGACACGGGAAGGGGGGAGGGGGTAAAGGGGGGTGAAGGGGGAGGGGAAAGAGGAGGAGGGGCAAGAGGAGGAGGGGAAAGAGGTGGAGGGGAAGGAGGGTGAGGGGGATTCTATTGTACAATCTCCTGAGAATCCAACTTTATACTGTAGCCAAAATTTAATATATTAATCATTTTTACATCAACTTTGAGGTAAATTTTTACACGTACGATTCTCTAAGAAGCCAAATATTTGTCATATCTTAAGTGAACCCAGTTACATCACTTGTCACAATGAGGGGGAAAAAGTTCCTAAGATATTTTGAGTATTCAGACCGTGACCATGGACCTGACCAGCATCTGGGTATAAGAGGGTCATTAGCCATCTTCCTTGTACAATATAAAACAATTTAAAGGGACCATTAGGGTAAAAACACAACAGGAATCTCTCTCTCTCTCCAAGCCTTTCCGGGGAACAAGACTGAGGCGGGCACTGTCGGATACCACAGGTAGCCGCTCCGTGCAGTTATCTCCTCCACGGTACACTGCACACGGGATAACCGGTAGCGGACAATAACCACAAGATACTAAACTGAGATGAAGAAAAACAGGTAAGGGTAGTGGTGGGTAGTGGTGGTGGGTGGTGGTGGTGGTGGGTAGTGGTGGTGGTGGGTAGTGGTGGGTAGTGGTGGTGGTGGCAGTGGTGGTGGTGGAGTGGTGGTGGTCAGGTGGTGGGTGGTGGTGGGGTGGGTGAGTGGTGGTGGGTGGTGGTGGTGGGTGGTGGTGGTGGGTGGTGGTGGTGGTGTGGTGGTGGTGGTGGTGGTGGTGGTGGTGGGTGGTGGTGGTGGTGGTTGGAGTGGTGGTGTGGTGGTGGTGGTTGTAGGTGGTGGCGAGTGTGTTGGTGAGTGTTGATGGTGGTGGGTAGTGGTAGGGAGTGATCGTGGTGGTGGGGGTGGTGGGTGGTGGAAGTGGTGGAAGTGGTGGTGGTCGTGGTGGAGATGGTGAATGAACGGTGGTGTGTCGTGGTGGAGATGGTGAATAAACGGTGGTAATGAGTGATGGTGGTTATGGTGATGACATTGAGTAGTAGTGGTAATGGTGAGTGGTGATAGTGAGTGAATGGTGGTGAAAGAAGAAAAACGCCCACCACCACCACCACCACCAATACCCGGGAGGCTTTAGAGCCGTGAGCCGAGAGAATCTTTATCGTGGCTCCACCAGAAATACCACCACCACCAGCAGCAGGAAGCCGCCGCCTCTTGTGCGATTTATGGGAAGGTACAGTACAGCGTGGCGATGAAATACTGGGCGGAATATAGCCAGGTTAGTAAATATAGCCAGTATATAGCCAAAAGTAGCCAGGTTCGCAAATATAACCAGATATAGCCAAAGGAAGCCAGGTACTGTATGTAATCATTGGCGAGAGAGTAGGTAAAGGGCCTAGTCTTTATAGGCCCCAGTCTTAATAGGCCCCAGTCTTAATAGGCCCCAGTCTTAATAGGCCCCAATGTAATTCCGTCCAAGGGGAAGTTTTGTGGTGGGATTATGTCCAGTAGGAAATCAAACACCTGTAGAAGGATAACGATACGTGTGGTATTGTCCTGAGGGAACTGTCAGGTAAGAACAGGTGGGTGGAGGGTGTGGGTACAGGTGGGTGGAGGGTGTGGGTACAGGTGGGTGGAGGGTGTGGGTACAGGATGTAGGTGGAGGGTGTGGGTACAGGTGGGTGGGTGGAGGATGTAGGTGGGGAAGGTGAGGTGGGTATAGGTAGGTGGGTGTAGGCAGGTGAGGGAGTCGTCAAGGCCTCCGTCTACAACAATGGTCCATTACACACAATTAATTAATCAAGGACAGGTAGCGATGACCAATTCTCTCTCTCTCTCTCTCTCTCTCTCTCTCTCTCTCTCTCTCTCTCTCATAAAGTAGTACGATCCCCGTCAGCGTTTCCTCTAATTATTTCTAAATATGTCGACATTACTTACCTCTCTTTAAGTGTGCGGGTCACGTGAGGCTTTTGTTTTACATGATGTTGTTGTTGATATAACTGTTGTTGACATTACTGTTATTATTATTGTCATCATCATCATCATCATCATCAGCATCATTATTATTATTATTATTATTATTATCATTAACGTGTATTACCTCAGTTACCCAAATTACACCAACAAGGTCACGTCATCACCGCTAGTATCACTTGAATTAAAAAACACAAAGAAAATTACGGAAAAGAATAACACACCGTAACAACAGGTGATGATGATGATTAAAAGGACAGGTGTGTGAAAAATAAATTAAATACGAATAAAAAAACATAATTGGACATAACGAACAAAGACAAAGACGAAATAAATAATAATAATAATAACAAACGATATAACAAGATAATTTTTTTATATCATTACCTGTAATTAAGATAAGGTAAATTACTAACGTGTGTAGACAAGGAAGATTCCAGAAGGTACGAATGAATCTCTGCCCCAATCGCCTACCATTACTACTACACAACTACTACTACAACAACAGCTACTATTACTACTACTACTGGTTGCAACTACTCTACTACTATTACTACTACTAACAATACATTAATAAACGCCTAAAGTCTAGTTACCTACACTAAATATGATTACCTCACAATAACAAAAAAACAATAACCAAATAAACACACCTGCCGGTAATTAAGGTGAGAGAATTAAAGTATATAGAAATTAATAAAACAACCGAACCCTAATTTACCTGTGATTTACCTGTACTAAAACAGGTATTCGTAAATAACTAAATAATGAATAAAAAATAATTACTCCAAAGGAAGACAAAAATATATAAATAAAAGTAAATAAAAACGAATATAAATACTGAAAGAATAAAAGATAAATTAATAAGAGGAAAAACGATAAAAAGTTACCTATAATTACAAAAGAAAAACAAACAGGTGTATAAGTAACAGAAGATGTATAAGTAACAAGACACAGCTCCTACACACAACCCTGGTTTACCTGTAATTAAGACACACAAGAAGCGACAGCACAGGTGAGTCAGTGTGGGAGCAGCTTCACATCTTACACATTACCGGTGGTCGGGAGAGAGGCAACACTACCACGCACGGCTGAGTCCCTCCCAACCCCTCCACCACCACACACTAATACTGTTTTGACTCCAAGATTCTCAGAGATTCCTACGTTAAATTTTCCCGTAATTGGTGATATGAGGTTCGACCATGTTGCAACACCAACACAGATTCTCAGATATTAGTTTAGTAAATTGATCTCGTAACTGGGGTGGATGTGCTGACAAGACCATTTGGCTCACTTAAGTTACGACATCACAATAAATTCTCATAGATTCGTAAGTTAAAATTTCCCATAACTAGCACGTAATGATGGATCAATGTTATTCACTTAAGCCACGACCTAACGATGAATTCTCAAAATAGCGTGAAAGTGAAGATTTATTCCCTTAAGTTACGACACAAAGATGGAGTCTCAGAGTATCGTATTGAGAGAGAGAGAATAACCTACCCTTAGTCACAGTAATAACAAGGACAGGTAACATTCACACAGACAGGTTAATTACTTACACCTTATTCCCATAACCTGACCTCCCTCACCGCCTCACACGGGGGAGGTAAGGAGGTCACTTCTTGCTACCTCACCAACAAGAACTGTGAAGGATACTAATACGACAGTGATCCTGGCAAATTAGTTGGAGGTCACCTGGGATGTGTTGGAAGTCACCTGAGATGTGTTGGAAGTCACCTGAGATGTGTTGGAGGTCACCTGAGATGTGTTGGAGGTCACCTTAGATGTGTTGGAGGTCACCTTAGATGTGTTGGAGGTCACCTTAGATGTGTTGGAGGTCACCTGAGATGTGTTGGAGGTCACCTGAGATGTGTTGGAGGTCACCTTAGATGTGTTGGAGGTCACCTGAGATGTGTAGATATAAAGCGAGCAAACCTTCGTCTGTTTACAGGGGGGGGGGGAGAGTCAGGTAGCCCCACATCCTATTGCTGGCTCTTAATTTAACAGCTCCTGCCTGACTCACATATCCGACGTGACATGAACTCGAAATGCGTCACCTAAACACAGCGTAAAGGGCGTGACGTAGGGGTGTAACGCATGGGGTTCAAACGTGTGCGTGACGAATGGAAATGACGCGGGGGGGGGGGTGACGCAAAAGGTGAGCCCCCTACCATTACCCTTCCTCTCTGTTTTCTTCAAGGTGACGAGGACCAAATGACACTTCCTGAACTCTCTCTCTCTCTCTCTCTCTCTCTCTTGCTCTGAGGGTGGGAAGGATGAAAGGCTGGAGAGAGCTGGTAGGATGAAGAAGGAATGAAAGGGGGGCATGATGAAAGGGACAAGAGGAAGGATAAGAAAGAAGGAAGGAAGGAAGGAAGGAACGGGCATGATGAGAAGGAAAGAGGGACAGGAGGAAGGAGGAAGGAGTCGTCTTAATCCAAGCGTAAAGAAGTAAGTTGAATGACATTGCTGTTGGGTGATCCTCTTCCTCCTCCTCTCTCAAGCACTCCTCCCTCACACCCTCCCTCACACCTTCTTTCGATCCTCATTCCTGCAAAAAGAATCTCTCTCTAAGGGTCAATCGCTTTAACTTTTTATCAATATTCATCAACCAAGTCAACTATCAGACAGACAGACAGGCACAGACAGACAGACAGACATACCAACCTTATAACAAGTTCGTCGAGGCAAAAAATAAATATATATTACCAACTCCCGCCGGCTGCCACCCAAGGGCGCGACCAAACCCAATAACTTCTACCTCTTGCCACCCACCCCATGCCGCCCAGCTCATGCCGCCCAGCTGTGCCACCTAAACATGACATCATCCTGCAAACACTTCCGGGGTGGGTGGGTGGGTGGGTGGATGGCTGGATGGCTGGGTGGGGACACAAAAGTTCCCACCGGTAAAGTTCTCACACAATAACAACGTCAACAACCACACAACCATTACGACAACCACACAACCAACCAACCAATTCGAGCTGGCTTATTATTTCCCCTCCCCCACACACTCGTATATATAAACAGGGTGACTGATCTGTTGTGCCCTCTGTCTGTTAGTTATATATGGTGCGTGTATAACTCGTAGTAATAATAATAATATAATAACAGCAGCAACAACAATAATAATAACAACAACAAAAATGATAATGATAATAATAATAATAACAATAATAATGACGATAATAATAATAACAATAACAATAATAATAATAATACTAAGGAGTAACTTAATACACACTAACACAAAAGCAGGGCGAGGCTCTTCAACCAACACAGTGATAGAGCCTACGGAGTATAGAGCCTACGGAGTATAGAGCCTCTCGTGTATAGAACAGCATGCAGGCGCGGAGAGGAACTAGACACAATACAACCAGCGGAAGTCGTCAGGCGGGTCCGGGAGTTCTTGTGAAAGTTGGGAGGCGAAGAAGGAGTTGGCCCAGTGAATTTTGACACCGTGACCTTGACCTGGCGCACACACACAGACAGAGGGATAAATACATGTATACACTCATACACAGACACATGTATATTACCACAAACACACACAAGTCTCTCTCTCTCTCTCTCTCTCTCTCTCTCTCTCTCTCTCTCTCTCTCTCCCCCGCGGCTCCACTATCATAATGGCGCCTCCTTATATCCCTAATGGGTGTTTGTATCACACCATTATGTGAACCACAATCACAATAGGCTTCTTGAGGGACGCGCCATCATCACCAAGACGACCTCGCTGTCACCACGCAGACGAGACTTCACTATTAACGTTAAGTAACACGATAATCACCAAATAGACCTCACTATCACCAGTCGAGAGCTCACTATCACCAGTTTAGAGCTCACTATCACCAGTTTAGAGCTCACTATCACCAGTTTAGAGCTCACTATCACCAGTTTAGAGCTTACCATCACCAGTTTAGAGCTCACCATCACCAGTTTAGGCTCACTATCACCAGTCGAGCTGCTATCACCAGCTTAGAGCTCACTATCCCCTCGGTTAAACTCACTATCACCAGTTTAGAGCTCACTATCGCAGTCGAGAGCTCCGCCTCACCAGCTTAGAGCTCACTATCACCAGTTTAGACCTCACTATCACCAGTCGAGAGCTCACTATCACCAGTTTAGAGCTCACTATCACCAGTTTAGAGCTCACTATCACCAGTTTAGAGCTCACTATCACCAGTTTAGAGCTTACCATCACCAGTTTAGAGCTCACCATCACCAATAGGACACTCAGCCAGCACCAGACACAACTCTCAGTCACCAAGTCGCCAAAACAATGCTGCACCAGCCGTAGGATAGGACGGTCACCAAGTCAATAATGATTAAAGACTGGGACCGGGGGGGAGGGTGTTTGAGGGATAAGTGATGGTGAGGAGGTGATGGTGAGGAGGAGATGGTGAGGGAGTGGTGAGGGGTTTAATCCTCTTCCACATATCCTTCCATATCACATCCAAACCATACAATAAACAAATAATCCCTATCCACTAAATCCAGGTTAAGTTTTCCCTCGTGTTAAATATTTCGTTTTCCGTTAAATTAATTCAACAGTGAACGCTCATTCCCGCCCATTGTGAACGCTTGGTGTGTTTACATTGGTAGTTAGGCTTACCATGCGTCGCTACCTCCGTTGTTATATAATACCTGGTGTGGAATTTATCTTGAACTTCTGCCAACAGTTCTGACACCAATCTATCTGTCAGTATCTCCTGCCAACACTCCTCTCGCTAATACTGACAACCATCACCCCTGCCAACATCCCTCCCACCCTTCTACCAATCACTCCTGCCAACATACTGACAACCATCACCCCTGCCAACATCCCTCCCACCCTTCTACCAATCACTCCTGCCAACATACTGACAACCATCACCCCTGCCAACATCCCTCCCACCCTTCTACCTATCACCCCTGCCAACATCCCTAACACCTTTCCACCTCTGCCAACAACCAGCCGCTCACCCAAACATACTCTACCAGTCAATCACGGAGCTCAAACACTGGAATCAATTATCCCAGAGGCGAGCAATACAATTATCTCCACTCACTTTATTCCTCTCAACATCTAGAGAGGTTATGTTTACTCTATATTAAACACAGGTGGTATTTTAACATCTACGGAGGCTATGTGTTTACACTGTAGGTAAATTATGATAATTTTAACCCATAATGAGAGTTCAGTCAACGTAGCCTACAGAGTTACTGAAGAACCTCGTTATACTGTATTACTGATAGGAGTTTTTAACGTTGTTTTGTGTTTTAGTATAAGTCAGTCAGTCAGTCAGTCACTTAATGAATGAGTCAGTCAGTTAGTTATTTAATAAGTGAGTTCCCTCCACGCCCTCTCCCTACCCACACGCCCCTTTCCCCCACGCCTCCTCCACACGTCCCCCTCTTCCCCGCGGTCTACACGCCCTCTGCTGCAACAACACGTCATAACACATCACAGTTTAATAACAGGATAGAGGAGGGAGAACAGGAGGAGGAGAGGAAGGGAGAGGAGGAGGAGGAGGAAGGACGGAAGGGAGAGGAAGAGGGAAGGGAGAGGAGGAGGAGGAAGGAGGGAAGGGAGAGGAGAGGAGGAGGGAAGGGAGAGGAGGAGGGAAGCCTGAATTTCCATACCAAAATATTCTGGATTTACTTTGATTAGATTTGGAGGTGGTTAGGTTAGGTTAGGTTAGGCTAGGTTAGGTTAGGCTAGGTTAACACACACGTCACGTCGCCCGCCTCTCACCTGTGCCTCGTCTGGGTACAATTAGCGGGACAAAACAGAAAATATTCACCAGGTAATTATTCTCCAGGTAATTATCAGAACTACAACAACACCAAGGACATCACACCACCTGCTCAAGTTTGAATACTGATGTGGTTAGGTTAGGTTAGGTTAATTTACAACATAAAACAGTTTACAATATATCAACTTAGACTACAATATATCCAGCCAGTTTACATTACATCACAATACAACAGTTTATATCAAGTTTCAGTAAGAGCCGACCAGATGGCGTTGTGTTCACCCTCCTTCACTATACCAAACACCGACACACGTAATACAATATTGTTATGACTGATGTTCCCGCTAATATCAGTTCGCTATACTGCCCGCGCTTTTTAGTGACCCCTCGATACTGAAACAGCTGACGGAGAGTGAAGGTAAACTGACCACATTACTAATAAATAAATAAATAAAGGGTAAAAAAAACGAAAATCTGTAATAATAATAAAAATAGAAAAGAACTGCAGTGCAAAAATACTACAATAACATTCGAGTGAAGTTAGAAAATGAAATAGATGATACAATTTCTATCTCACATGGAAAAGAGTTTGTTTATGTCTGTTTACTTATTTGTTTGTTTACTTGTTTATTTTTTTCACTTGTTTATGTTTATTTGTTCACTAACGAGGTAAACAATTTAACACACTGAAACGACATGACCAAAAAAAAAAAGCTTGTTTATCTGTTTACTTGTTTATCTTTGTTATTTGTCTACTAACGAGGTAAACAATTAACACTGAGGCGCCACACAAACAAGTTATTTTGGGAAAGTATTTAATTTAATCCCAGAAGGTAAAAAAAAATTATTGGAGTAAAATAAATTATATGTAATTCCAAAGTTTGAAGAAAGTAACTGAGGATGTTTGAACGTTTAGGAAAGTATTAAATGGTCATAGAAACTGTAGGGAAGATTTACGAGTTTGGTGGGGAGGGGAGGGGAAGGGGGAGGAGGGAGAAAGAGGTGAGGAGAAAGAGGTGGGAGAAGAGGAGAGGTGCTGGGGAAGAGGAGGGGTGGGGGAAGAGGAGAGGGGGTGGGGAGAGGGGATGGGGATGAAAATGAGGAAGAAGTGGAGGAGGAAGAGGAAGGTGAAGGACATGAAACAGGAAAAATAAAAAGTCACTAAACGTAAAAGAAAGAGGAGGAGGGAGATGAAAGGAGAGTACAAGAGGAAACAAGAGATGAAAGAGAAGAAGATGAGACTGACGACAGGGAAGAGAAGATTAATTAGCAAGGGGAAGAGGAGGAGGAGGAGGAGTAAGAAGAAAAATGCAGTCAGAGGCGGACGAGGAGGACTACCACCATCCCGACTACCACCACCACCACAACCACAACCCCTCACCACCATCCATATCTCTGAGCATCTCCGCCACACACCATCACCCTCTCCAACCATCTCCTTTAACTGCTCCAACATCTCTCCTCCACCACCATAAACACCCACCTACTCTTTGAGAGGAGGGGGGGGCAAACCAACAACACAGCACACTTTACTTTCTCAACAAGTATCGACACAGCCAACCCGACAACACCCCCCCCACACCCACCGGCCATTATATGAATCCTATACCATGCATAATGTCCCCGTCGCCTCCTCAACACTCAACCACTCTTTCATCCCATGTCATAAAGTCGTGCTTGAGGTGATCCGATGGAGTTACACGTCCTTATGGAGTCAGGTGGGATAGTCTGGTGTTGTTGCCGCGGCTGGTGGGTGTGGAAGGAGCCATCAAACTCAGCCAGCGACAAGAAGGGAGATAAACCCAGTCATTACCATAAAGATGTCTGAGTCCTGCCACACCCAGCTGACTCTACCTGGCCTCCAACACCACCACCTGACTACTGGCCTCACCACCACCAGCTGGCTCTACCTGGCCTCAACACCACCTCCTGACTCTACCTGGCCTCAACACCACCTCCTGACTCTACCTGGCCTCACCACCTGACTCTACCTGGCCTCAACACCACCTCCTGACTCTACCTGGCCTCACCACCTGACTCTACCTGGCCTCACCACCTGACTCTACCTGGCCTCACCACCTGAGGGCTACCGTCTCAGGTGATCTCTCTGATATATCTTAACCCTTCAGCCCTGAGAACCCGTCTTACTGCCTCACATAAACTACGACACAGTGAAGGATTTTCCCCCTAGATTAGTACCACAATTCCTCTCTCTCCTTTCCCTTCTCCCTAAACAATATATAAGGGCAATGTGAGAACGCGTCTAGGTACCTGACTTACGATGGGGTAAAAACACGTGTTCTCAACTCTTCAGGTGTATTTATTTCCATCGGTTAATTAGGAATGTGACAACTCATCTACCTGATTCACTGAAACTACATCACTATCAATACCATTATCACCATCACCACTACCACCATCATCACTACCGCCCCAGGAACAAGGCGCCACAGTTAAACCCAAGGAGCATAACTCTACACACACACACACACACACACACACACACACACACACACACACACACACACACACACACACACACACACACACACACACACACACATACATACACACACACACATACACACACACACACACACACACCTCATTTGATATCTCGCATCAAAAAAAAAATTCCATTGCTCCATTGAATTCACCGTATTAACAGACCCCCAAACACCAGGTAAATGGCCAATTAACAGGTAAACTCTTAATACACAGGTGCTCATATATCCTTTGTAAAATATGTAATGGATTCTGCTGCAGTTGTAACCTCATATATCATTCATGGTATATACTAAAGCCTTTACAATACACGAACATATATCACACAGTAAATGGTCCGATATATCACCATAAGTTACTAAATATTTATTATATTAAAACACTTCACATACACTGTAAAACATTATCCAAACACCAAATAAGTTATAACTTTTACTATTATCAAGTTAAAGATATAAAACACACACACACACACACACACACACACACACACACACACACACACACACACACACACACACACACACACACACACACACACACACACACACACACACACACACACACACACACACACACACACACACACACACACACACACACACACACACACACACACACACACACCTATCACGACGTAAACAAACAGAAAATACCGGGTACCTCCTCATATATTTCAAAAACATCTAATACATTTATACAACACAAAAAACATTCCAAACAATACACTCAACATTGCGAGTCATTCCACCTGTCCATCACGGGTGACTAATGGGGGTTGAGGTTGTGATGGATGGGACAGCTGGGTGGAGTTCCTCAAGGTAGTTAGTGGTGACCGACGCTACAGTGTGTGGTGAAGGCAGTGTTCACTCTTTATACACTGTGCTGTGCTGTCTGAGTTACTTCCCTCCCCTGCCCGGATTTCTTCCATAAGGACTGTTAGAATCAATGCTTAGCGCAGTCTCCTTCACTGTCAGCTGCCAGGACCTTCATTGTCAGCCACCAAAAACCTCACTGCCAGCTGTAAGGTCCTTCATTGTCAGCCACCAGAAGACGACGAAGAAAGGGGAAGAGGAGGAGGAGGAAGAAAAGGGAGAAAAGAAGGAGGAGGAGGAAGAAAAGGGGGAAAAGAAGGAGGAAAAGAAGGAGGAGGGCTGGCCAATACAAGACGAGACACAATTATTGACACAGCGAGAAAAAGCGGCCGCCAATATTGTTGAGTCGTGACCACCGCCTCCACCACCTGCCTCCAGTACTGTATTACCCAGC
>NW_024736148.1:483799-526299 GCF_018991925.1 Homarus americanus
CACTAGCAACATGACAACACTGATGGTGACTATGAACACAAGAATGTTCCTCAGTTGGACTAGACGTCACCAGAGTATTATTTACACTATAAACTGTAATATGTGTCGATAAGTATGTCAGTAATGTGCATCATCAACACCTTCAGATAATAAATTACTTAGGTCTGGTATTTTATGTAAACAGGTGTAGACAGGTGTGAGCAGGTGTGGGTAAGTATGGCAGGTGAAAACAAGTGTGACCTATCGTAAGTGTGACTCATTAGACAAGTTTATTAAGTAGCAGCTGGGAGAAAAGACAAACTTATCTACAGACTCCTTAAAACATTGTCTACATAGATCTTATTACTGTAATGTCTTAGTGAAATTAAACCACATTTGGTTTTTAATTTTGTGTTTTATCTTAAGCAGTGAGGTACAGTCTTGTAATTCCCGTTACACAGATGACTGTATTTCCCGTTACGAGTCTCTCTGTACCGGGATCGTGGGCAACAAGAGGCAGTTACAGTGTGCAAGAGGCAGTTACAGTGTCAACATTATTAATATTACAGCAAGCAGTGCCTTCGTCGCTGCAATGCTTGTGGTGGTGTGTGTGTGAAGTGTTGTGTGGGAGGAGAGGAAGGAAGGAAGGAGAGAGAAGGGAGAGGGAAGGGAGGAGAGAGAAGGGAGAGGGAAGGGAGGAGAGAGGGGAGGGGAGGGAGAGGGTTGAAGTGCTAGTTCTTGCCTCGTATAAATTTGCTTTACATAATGTTGTCGTCGTCTTGTCTGTTGTAGACAGTCTGTCTCCACGGCTCTACTGCCAGCCCCTCCTCTCCACCAGCCCCTCTCCTACTGCCTGGCCCCTCCTTGCAGTCCCTCTTCCACAGCCAGCCCCCCTCCCCACACTCCACACCCAATTTATTACTCTGTGAAGCAACATCCTCTTCCTGAAGGCGGTCTTGATCACCACCAAAACACACTGCGACAAAAATAAATATAAAAAGACTATGTAAAGAAAATATATACACTGTATGTCTAGAAGTGGGTTGGTGGGCTGTGGGTTGGTGGGCAGGAGGGTGGTGGGCTGTAGGGTGGTGGACAGTGGGATCCATATTTTCTAATATTTCTAGCTAAGGAAAGACTCAATGATCATAAGCCTTGAGAACCAGTTAATACTCTTTAAACATCTCTCATAAGGAGGAAAGTTTTAACATAAAGACCTGACTGACTCCATCTATGTCTCTTATCTTTAACCAGTCACTCCATTAACTGTGTGTTTATATTACCAGTCAGAGGGGGAAATTAACCTTATCATCCTATCCTTATTTGTGTCGTAAACCAGGTAATTGGGTTGTTAAGTGACCAGTTAGAGAGAGAGAGAGAGAGAGAGAGAGAGAGAGAGAGAGAGAGAGAAAATTGGACCTCAAAAAGTTCTTCAATTTCAGATACCATTTCTCTTGGTTACTAGTTAAGGCGGGCGGCTTCCCTCCTGCCACCCACTCGTCTTCACTAACATCAGACAGTTCATGCCGCCGCTGCCACCCACCCGCCCACACCACCACCCGCCCACACCACCCACCCACACCACCCACCTACACTTACGACACAATACAATCAACCCCCTCCTCCTCCACCCCTTCTCAAGACAACAACAGTAAGATGTTCCTCAGGTGAGTCGACCCGGAACTGAGAGGTGATCAAATCTCATTATCTGAACCCCCAAATCTCTCCCAATCTGGCGGGCATCTTCCAGGAACTGTGCTAAATCTCCTCTCCTCTCTATCTCACTCTGTCAATTTCTGTCTCATCTCTCTTCCTCATCTTTCATCAACGTCATCCTCTCTCCTCCTATTTTCCCTTACTCCATCTTCTTTCATCCACTGTTCCCTTGTTACTCCACTCCTCCCCCCTCCACCGACACTCCACCACCTCCACCTGTACCCTGAGGTCAGCTGTGATCACGACACCAACTGCTAATAATGACATCACTTGGTCGTTAAGTCGAAATGGCTTTACAGTAATTTGGGTGATGGTAATTACTGGGGGGAGGTGTAATAATTCTCACTTAACAAGCTTGACCTGGTAAGCGTTGTGGGGGGAGGGGAGAGGGGGGGTGAAGGGGGAGTGAATCACTTACCATCACCTCCTCCCCCCCTCAATCACCCCCCATCTCAACAACTATATTAACATTACTTTATTATTTACCATCTCAATTACCAAACAAAACTGAAGAAAATTTTAGGCTACGACACCTCTTCGATCATCACCGACGCTTCGAAACCCAGACCCGAGACACGAAATGAACCACCGGATCATAACTAATTCACAAACTCCCTTACATATGTGTCATTATTAGAGCTCACCGCGAGACTAATCTACGTCTTCAGCCACAATAACACTGTATAATACCAACGAGTTGAGTTAACGGAGAGATGTTAAGTGTGTAGCGGGAACAAGGTCAGGAGGGGTCGAGACGAGTTCGGTGCTTCGAGCCGGGTTCATTTGCCGAGGGAACTAAGTCACGCGTTCGGCCAGACAGAGAAAAACCCATTCCATTCTTCTTTCCTGCCATGACATTGATGAAAAGCTACGCCAGGCGAATATTCAACCATCTTCTGCCTACACTGGCGTTGGTTCACGGTGAGAGCACATTCCCTCTAACACCTTTACACACACACACACACACACACACACACACAACATTCCCCTTCTGACGACTCTTTATTTCCCTGGACGCGATCCTTCCTCCTCATTCAATTTCCTCCCTATCTTCCCCTTCGTTTTGGGCCCGTCTCCTCCCCCTCGGCTGGGCCCCTCTCCTCCCCTCGGCTGGGCCCCCTTCTCCTTCGCCTCAGTTGGGCCCCTCTCCCCCCTCGACTGGGCCCTCTCCTCCCTCGGCTGGGCCCCTCCTCCTCGGCTGGGCCCCTCTCCTCCCCTTAGGCTGGGCCCGTCTCCTCCCCTCGGCTGGGCCCCCCCTGTCCTCCCCCTCGGTTGGACCCCTCTCCTCCCCTTCGGCTGGGCCCATCTTTCCCACAGACACTGCGGCAGCTTCACCACACACTATGTACCATTAAATCCGCTTCACTCAACACAGAATAAAACCATCCAGTTCCGGATACACGTTTAGGGCAAATTATTATTCATACCGAGCGTTCGCCAGCCATCTTCCTGCACTGGCGATCGTTTTTGGCACGAGCAACAACCAGACTCTGAGCTGATAAGGTGAGGGTAAATGCAACGCAATTTCGGAAGACTAGCTAAAAATTTTCAGGACCGGTTAAAAATTTCGACGGCCGGTGAAACACATCCCGGTTAGTGTAGGAACTGAGGATTATTTTCTCCATTAAGTTGTGATGATCTTCGCTGATACAGGTTTTAGTGTCCGTCTCTACGTCTGTGTTCTAATTTGCTACAAGGGTCCAGGGAGGAAGAAGAGGAGAAGGAGGTCTTGGGACTGCGTGAGGTTGAGCGGTTAGTTCCCGAAGCTGGACTATACTGCTGGGTGTTAATACATCCCGTTAATGTACCGATTCTATCCTGCCTCTCTTCTTACTTCAGTTATCATCATTAAAACTATCATAATTCCTAGCAATAAATAAGCATAATATTATAACAAGTATTATTAAACTGAGAGTAATAGTAACTCAAGAGTATTAGATAAATTATTATCATCACTATTATAAAAACGAACTGTCACATTATCGTCATTGTCTCTACTGTAATTAATAACAATACTAATACAGGGTTATGTAAATGTTGTACTTCAGTTTAAGATGCCGAGTTTTCTTTCACTATATCCGTGTTGCTCCCAATCTGTTAAAACCTAAGCTACACTAAAGGTCATCTTCTCTTTTATCAACATCACTATTCTAAAGATCGACATGAACCAATACCTAATAAAATAGTCAGTGGACGGCACTATTCTGTAAACTCTCTACTTTATTATTAGTAGTAGTAGTTTTATTATTATTATTATTTCGCGCCACTTTTATTATAGTCGTCCATTATATTATTATTCATACCGAATGGTCGCCAGCCATCTTCCTGCACTGACCTAACTGATTACAATTTTTCGCGTGAGTTATGTTTGGTTTCGTCTCATTATCTGGCTTAACGATACTACTGAAACGTGGATAACAGAGTCCCTAGAGTTATGTCGTGTGTGTGTGTGTGTGTGTGTGTATATATATATATATATATATATATATATATATATATATATATATATCATTAACATATTACACCACTATTACCCCGAGACCTTAATTAGGTAGGTCTACTTAACACAGGTAACAGTACAACATAAGGTATATAGGTTTTCTTTAAAGACTACCTTAATCTTATATAATGAAACCTCTATATAACGAACTTCCCTCTCTATATAATCCGTTAGAGGAGGGATTTTATATCTAACGGGCCATCGATATAACGAACTTTCTTCTCAATATGGTCTGTTAAATAAAGGTTTCACTGCATCGTCAAGGTGTTAGGTCAACAAGAGTCGTTAAGGCAGAATCTCAGTGTAACAGTATTGCATTTTCAACCTCACGAACTTCTCAGAATGTGGACCCTGGCGTTCATCCGTGCGTGTGTTTGTCCCTCAGCCAACACCAGCACGAGCAAAGAACATCGCCTGGCGTTCTCCTCCATCCAACAGTGACAAGCTTATGGAAACTGCACCAGACTATTGTCATTCTAACACACAGTTCTTGACCTATTATAGCTACGCCAGACGAACACTCACCCCTACCTTCTGCCTGTGGTGGCGATCGCTGTCTTACTTTTATTCCCAGTAACAACCTTCACGTTGGTTCATTTACCTGGAAAGAAAAAAAGTTAGGTGAGCAAACTGCGGTAAGGAGTGTAAGTAAGCTCTCCCGTGCATCAACCGACTCACGGGAGACCTAAACTTTGGCTAAAATACAGGAAACAACTTTTGTAATATTCCTCCTCTCAAAGTTCCTGGCATTAAACAGATTATACATACCATTAAATACAAAGATCATGTAAACAAGTGAAGATAATGAATACAGAAACAATAATACAGGTATATACATAGATTACAAAATAATTACAGCACATAAACAGTTCTCAAGATCAGAGGTACAGTAACTTAGTCATATCATCTCTGAAACAATTACAGTACAGGTAAGATGTATCTTATTTAATTAAGAAGAAAGATTTACAAATTATGTAAGAATAGTACATGTGAGTGAGAGAGAGAGAGAGAGAGAGAGAGAGAGAGGCCACCACCCGGGAGAGCTATTGGCAACAGACTGAGAGGCGAGAGGTCAGAACAGCCCTGAATCTACGACAGGTTCATGCTGTAACCTCCTCGAAATATAAGTCCCTCTCTGCTCCCCCACCTCCTCCCTACCCCTACTTTTAATCCTCAGCTGAAATATAAAATAAAGAACTTTCTCTCTCTCTCTCTCTCTCTCTCTCTCTCTCTCTCTCTCTCTCTCTCTCTCTCTCTCTCTCTCTCTCTCTCTCTCTCTCTCTCTCTCTCTCTCTCTCTCTCTCTCTCTCTCTCTCTCTCACCACCATTAAGGTCCGTCTTGGTGTACAGAGCCACAAGGAAGACAACGGAAATCACCAGCGACCCCACATTACCCACCAACTGGATTATTGTGGTGCCCGGGGCCTGGGGAGGTCACGGCCAGGAGGGAGGGAAGACAGAAGGAGAGAGGACAGAAGGAAGAAGGAGATAGGAAGAGAGGGAAAGAGAGCAGAGAGGGAAGGAAGGAGGTAGGGAAAGGAAGGAAGAGGAGGGAAGGAAGGGAGGAGGAGGTGGAGAAAGGCAGAAGGAGGGGGGGACAAAGGGAGTACAAGACGGAGGGAAGAGGAGAGAAAAGGATGAGTGGAGGGAGGGAAGACAAATGGCATGACAAAGGGAGTATGACAGGGTAGGGAGAGAGGGAGGATGAGGGTGTTGGGGAGAGAAAGGAGGGAGAGGATATAGGGAGGGAGTAGGAGGAAAGAGAGGGAGTACGGGTGCAGGGGGAGGGGGAGTAGGGGTGCAGGGGAGGGGGGGGAGTAGGGGTGCAGGGGGAGGGGAGAGGGGTACAGGGGAGGGGAGTATGGGTGCAGGGGGGGAGGAGGGGAGGAAGGGTGAGGGAGTAGGGGTAGGGGGAGGGAGGAGGGGGGTGAGGGGAATAGGGTGCCAGAAAGGAGAGGAGAATAAGGGGGAGGGGAGTGAGATGGTGAGGGGATGGTGAGGGGGAGAGAGACCAGGCGGAAGGGGGGGAGAAAGACCGCTGCGGACCGGGCTGGGTCACGGGACGACCTCTCAAGGCGCCACGGAGCTAAGATCGATACCCGGGGGCGTGGCAACCAAAGATGGCAAACAACCTCTACCCTCTCCTCACGACCCCTATTCTGCACCTACGACCTCTACCCTCCCCCTCACGACCTCTACCCTCCCTACACGACCCCTACCTCCACCTATGACCCCTACCGTCCACCCACGACCCCAACCCTCCACCCACGACCCCTATTCTGCACCTACGACCTCTACTCTCCACCCACGACTTATACCCTCCCCCTATGACCCCTACACCTTTCCCCTACGACTTAATACGAACATGTGGTTACACAGACTATACCTTAACACACACACACACACACACACACACTACCAGGTGACCGTCTGGCAGCGGGGTGGCATCAGCTGACTCGAGTGTTTGTTGACGCTGGGTAGATGGGCGTGTCTATGGTCTTCCCCACGTGGTCAGTCTCCCGCTGGTGGTGTTATTGATCTCTGGCTACTACAGACTGAGCTACTGGGAGGCTGTTGTGTGTGTGTGTGGGCGGGGGTGTGTGGGCGGGGGTGGGCGGGGGGGTGTGGGCGGGGGGGTGTATGGATGAGTGTGGGTGGGTGGAGTCGGTAAATGGGTGTGTGTGTTTATTAGTGTAGGTGTGCAGTGTAGAGTATATGTAAGTGTGGTGTACCGTGTGTGTGTGTGTGTGTGTGTGTGTACCGTGTATGTAAATATGCTGAGAGATGAACTACAGAAAAGCGAAAAAAAGAAAAAAAATTAACAGCTTGATTGAGAACTTTAAAGAGATCACCGCGTCAGAGGAGGCAGAGCTGACGCCGTGGTGAGGACCTGACGAGCTGACACTATGAACACAGGCCCTGGATGTAAGAGTCAGGAGCAAAGGGGAAGTGAGATAGATTGAGAAGTGAAAGACTGGCAGAGAGAGAGAGAGAGAGAGAGAGAGAGAGAGAGAGAGAGAGAGAGAGAGAGAGATAATCAAATAATGAATCTCCCTAATACTCTGTCTTCATCCCCAGCCTCAAGTACAACAGATCCCCTTCTCTCCCTCACCTCTCTCTTCTCTCCTTCACCTCTCTCCCTCCCTTCTCTTCTTCACCTCTATCCCTCTCTCTTCTCCCCTTCCCTCTTTCCCTCAACCCACTTCTCCTGTCATATCTCCTCTCCCCCTCCCTTTCCTCTCACCCCTCTTTCTCATCTCCCTCTTCTCTACCTCATCAACCCTCACCCGCTTCTCTTTCTCAACCTCTTTCCCCCCCTAAACCTTCCCTTCCCTTCCCTTCAACCCTTCATCCCCTTTTACCCACAACCTCTCTCTCTCACACGCAAGAAAACAGGTTACAACCGAGTGTCAAGAGATAAACTCGAGTCAATTTTCGCTGAACTTAATGTCATTTGCAAGTGTAAACAAAGTCCCTCTGACCTGCCCTCGACCCCTCCGACCTGCCTCGACCCCCTCCGACCTGCCTCTGACCCCCTCCGACCTGCCTCTGACCCCCTCCGACCTGCCTCTGACCCGGCTCTGACCTGCCTTTGATCCGGGAACCTGTGTGTAACTTTATTCTAAAAAATACATAAATTAATTCTTGATACAATTGACTACAGGTAAGGTTAGGTCCCTGTCTCTGCCTTATCAATACAGTATTACAAAACATCTATGATACAACATTTGGAATACAGTTTAAGGTTTATTCTGGATACAGGCAGACAGACACTAACAGATACCTCTCAGTAAACCTTAAGTCCACAGCAAAACATTTTATTGGTGTTATTTTAAGTAATTCAGTAAAAGTGAAAATGAGTGAAATGTATAATTGTTTTTTATCACCAATTAGAAAGTTTAATTTATTTTTCATTTCTATTATTTTTTTCACTCTTGGTTGTTAAGTCGTAAGATGATTTAAGCTTAACAAGAATTTCCCTTAGAAAGTGCATGAGAATAGGAAGGTAATCTTACTTAAGAGTTTTAATACTCGGAAGATTGTGATGGCGTCTTAACACCCAGGTTCTTAAATGATTCCTACGTGAGACACCTTTCTTAGCCCCTACCCCCAGCCCTCTCCTCAGTCCCAGCCCCAAGCCCAAGCCTCAGCCCTCAACTCCCAGCCCCAGCCCCAACTAACAGCCTGAATTGATTGTAACGACAGACACAGACAGACAGACAGATACCGGTACAATTAATAATAATAAAACATTATCTAAATACCCAGTTATGCAGATACACAAAAACTCGTTAACAAAAATTAAGCTGCACAACATATACGAGTAAAACATTTAAACAACAAAGTTCACTACACACAGGTGAGAATAACTTATGTGTGGTCCAATACTTCAGGTGTTGAGCGTGAAGCGACCTGTAAATAAACACTGTCCCTAACACCGGCCATTAGCCCTTTGGTTACCTACCGTTGAGGGCTCGGGAATGCGTGGTATTGGTGCGTTCCTGTGTGTGTCCGTGTCTGAGTGCGTTTATGAGTGTGTTTGTGTCTGCGTGCGTCCATGTGTGTGTATGTTTACGAATGCGTCCGTGTCTGCGTGCGTCTGTGTGTACGTCTATGAATTCCTCCGTGTGAATCCGTACGTCCATGGGTGGTGAACACGGTAACTACATTAAATTGCTATTGATTTTTACCAGCCACATTAAACAACCTCAACAGCTTCCTGTAACTACTCGATCCAAACGACCTCCACTAACTACCACTACGTCATTAACTTCCGCCTAGAGATTCCAAGTTATAATTACGGGTAAATGAAAACAATTTATTAGGTAATTAACTTTTGATCCTTCCTCCATTACTCCCTCATCTTGTTGCCTCAGATAATGGTGTATATTTCGTTCAAAAACAAGGCTGTTAGTCTGTCTGTATTTTTAGCTAACTGAGGCGCCACTAATTTACCTCAAGTCTACCTGTCTAACTGCACTTGATTCCCGGGGTAATAATAATAATAATAATAATAATAATAATAATAATAATAATAATAATAATAATAATAATAATAATAATAAATAACAAGAATAACAATAATAACAACAACAATAATAATAATAACAATCATAACATTAAGAACTACTGTATCTCTACCACACATCTACTATAACAACATCTACCACCACAGAGGGACCTGGTGTAGCTAGACAATACAACACCTGACGTAGAAGCCTTTACCAATGACCCTGTTTATGCAGACCCAAGCGGCGGGCTATTCATGGGTCCTCTCAAGTACATTAATATTACACACAACAAACTGTGTCTAGCGCTAAAAATGTGAGCCTCCCATTAGCGACCAGGAAACGCGCACACACACACACACACACACACACACACACACACACATATTTGCTCTCTCTCTCTCTCTCTCTCTCACACACACACACACACATATTTGCTCTCTTTCTCTCTCTCACACACACACACACACACACACACACACACACATATTTGCTCTCTCTCTCTCTCTCTCTCTCTCTCTCTCTCTCTCTCTCTCTCTCTCTTGACCGCTTTGTTCACCGGTCCGTATATCAAGGTTGTTCACTGTTATACTTAGAAATTGGTGAACACTTGTCAAGATCACTATATGACACCTTGAGACACTGGGTGAAACTACCATGTGACACTTCCTGACACAATGTGACAATACGTGACATTTCAATACACTACATAAACCAACCACTTAACACCTTCTGACACTAACACATGACACCTGAGTATGACATGACACCTCAAAACACTAAGTGACACACATGACACTGTACCACCTGACACCCTCACACACAAAAAAAACAAGAACCACGTAACCAGATCACATGACACTAACATGTGACAATGCCGCGTGACACGGTATGACACACCCACATGACAGCCAAAACGACACCACAGATCACAACACACTTTAAAACACACTTTATACAATGATCGTGTAAGTCCCCCCGCACAGGGTTACGAGACACTCACTGACTTACGACTCCGCCTGGCAGAGTTTAAGCCACGATTCTCAAAAAAGATTTCCCGTAAGTTATATTTTTTTCCCTTGTGAGTGGATATATAACTGTTGAGTGGTGATGACTTGAGTGATGACTGTTGAGTGGTAAAACAGCTGTGTATCTAACTGTTTTACCTAAGACACTGATCAAACATAAACATTGATTCATATATTTCCATCCGTTTAACCGATTCACTTCAGCTACGACACCAAGATGGCTTCTCAGTATTCTGTATATTTGTAAGATCTAACACTACTAACTGACCCGCGTACAACACAAGGAAGGAGTTTCATAGTTTGGTGCGTTTGATTTCCTCTCTCAGTCAAGGGAGGTGTGAGGGGTGCTGAGCGTGACCAAGGTAAACACAACAGACTCCTTACCTGTAGAATGACTCAGGTGACCAAACTCTGTCCAGGTGAGTAATTAATGAACAAATAAAGGATAATACAATGCTCTTTAAATTACTTATCTCCACGCAAGCACGAAAAAGCACGTAAATTAAATATTTATTTGTAATCTAATCTAATCTAACCTAACCTAACCTAATCTAACCTAACCTAACCTAATCTAACCTAACCTAACCTAATCTAACCTAACCTAACCTAATCTAACCTAACCTAACCTCGAACTACCCAACCTAAAACCAACCTAACCTAAACAAACCTGTCAACCGAAATCTGACCCCACTCTCTCCTGCAAAACACCGCCCCGACTCCCTCCTGACCTACAATAACACCTCCCAGTGACGTACAGACAACCTTTAACGAGGCCTCCAGTGTTTGGAACATTAGTCTTAATTGAAACGCCAGAAGTAAGGGCCTCCTCAACCACCATTAACACCTAGGATCCACCACAACCAACCAGGGATGTGGTGGTGGTAGTGGTGATGGTGGTAGTGGTGGTCATGGTAGTGGTGATGATGATGCTTCGACGATCCACTACTCACAACCCCACCAACCACCCCCAAACTGATCACGTCACGTCCACGCCCCGAGGTCTGTCATTACAATACGTGAAATAATATGTGTGTACGTGTCAGATGATGTAACATAATAATGTATTGAACCTTCGTAGTGTGTGGAGTTATTTGAAATTTTTCTTACCTTTATCTTAATCTGTACTTGTATTTTTACCTGCCCTTGTAATTGTACCTGCGCCTGGACTTGCTGTATCTGTACTTGTAATTATACCTGTACCTGTATCTCTAACCTCGTATGTGGTCACTGTACAAAGGTCACAACCCACACCTGACACACACAATCATTTATATCAAGGTTCACAAAAACTCAATTTAAAACAAATGACTTTCCAGGCTGATAGTGTTCATGTCTACACAAGAGGCACCCACAGGCAGGCAGAGACACGGGCACACGCACACAGGCACACACACAGAGACAGACAGGCACGCGCGCACACACACACACACACACACACACACACACACACACACACACACACACACACACACGCGCGCACACACACACACACACACACACACACACACACACACACACAGGCAGACAAGCACGCAGACAGAGACAGATCCAGACATACAGTGAGACATACTGACGTCGCCTGGAGTCTTCTTGTCCTACACAGACACAGTCACACACCCAGACAGACAGAGACACACAGTCACACACCCAGACAGACAGAGACACACAGTCACACACCCAGACAATAAAACGAAATGAACCTGAAGGAGTGAGCGCCTGGCCCTGATCACCCAGTGTCGGAGGATTGCCTTTAATGGCCTGCAAGTCAAATGGTTCCTTGATCCTAACAGAACCCAGACACACCGTGTGGATTGGGGACTATCGAGAGTCGAGACTCGTCAGCATTGGGGCCCATCAGGACAGGGGGCCCATTCACCATGCACTCGTACCAGAAAAAAAAATTGAGAAATCAAACACAAACTTCAAAGTGAAATTGTGATAACAAATACACTCCGAGTGAAGGCCATTAAAACAGGTATTCAAATTCTGATTAAACACACACACGACACAGACACACGCGGCACACACACACACACACACACACACACACATACAGACACACGCAGCACACACACACACATACACACACACGCACACACACACACACACACACACACACACACACACACACACACACACACACACACACACGACACACACACACGACACAGACACACACACACACACATACACACACACACGCACACACACACACACACACACACACACACACACACACACACACACACACACACACACACGACACAGACACGACACACACACACACGACACAGACACACGCGGCACACACACACACACACACGACGGACGCCTCACAAGCCGCCCATCTTCATAACGGTCGACCAGCTCAGCGTTTCCTAACACACGCCGCTAAAGTTACGTTTTCCCCTTCGATAGTTCACAGCTCAGGAGTGAAAAATGTCTCTAGTGATCTAAGGAAAAGCGATAGATTGTAGAATTATAAACATATATCATAGTTATAGCTCCACCGCCTCACCGTTTTCTAACACATGCAGCCTAAGTTACTCCTTCATCTATAACTCTTCTTTATATTTATTTAAAATTTTCGATGAATCTTGGAAATAATAAATCACTATCATTTTTAAATACACACTTAAACATCTCACTTTTCTCTATATAGTTAAAATAATGTTTTTTTTTATGTTGTTTCGATAATTTTCTCCTCACAAAGTTACAACCGATCAAAAATATTCAGTTACAACAAACACATCCAACCACTCACAATGGTTAATACTGAATATAGTGTTAAAATAATAATGTTTTTTTCCTCTTATCAAAAGTTTCCCTCCAAATATCACAACTATTGAAGAAAACATTAAACAGGGAAATACGAGGCAGTTACTCCCTGATATGGTCTCCCGTGCCTGTCCCTCTCTCACGATACAAGGAGTTAAAGTTATGCTTCACACACACACACACACACACACACACCTTCCACCATCACTAATGCTATAACTACCACCACCGTCACTATAACCTACACCAAGACCCTCATTACCACCACGCCCTCCACCACCACCACCACGCCCTCCACCACCACCACCATGCCCTCCACCTAACTTGCCCCCAAAACCCTGACTTTCCCTCGTGTCGTCACACTAATTATCACCCTAAATGAAGCTCTATCAAGGTGGTGATAAAATTAACCTCACAGTTTATTATTGAATTACTCTTACCTTTATTACCTGGTGTGAGGCTCATACTTTCCTCACGATTATTACTTTCTGCCGTTACTTTCTATTAGTATTTTCTAAAAAAAAATTGTACGTACTTTCTAACATTACTTTCTACCATTACTTTCTACTAGTACTTTCTCCCAACACTTTCTATGACTATCTTGAAAGGTTATCTTCCCTGGAGTAACTGTCAAAACTGTACTCAACACAGAGCCATGACCCAACAATACCTTCGTCAGGTTTTGCTTGAAGGTATTCCCGGGGGCGCTTCGTCTGGTCTCGTGGCTCTGTGATAACGTGAACCACCAAGACTCAACCCTCCTCTCCTCTCCCCTCCCTGTCTCCCCGCACACTGGTTCCTCCCTTCCCCCCTTCCTTCCCTCCACCTCCTTCCTTCTCAAAGCACTGGTCCCTCTTCCCCACCACCTCCCAAAACACACTGGTTCCTCCCCCCTCCCCACACACATTACCCCCTCTCCCCCCCACAAGAGCTGCAGAGTCCCTCAGCCTTAACTATTTTGCGCACTGTGCCATAAACTCTCGGTGAGTCGTCTTAGTGCCGACACACACACGCCTATAAACAAAATTCCGCCCGGTGGGATACGCCTCTGCTCCCTATACATGTTTGTTTATCATTGTTTGCTTGTTGAACTCTCCACTGCAGCCCAGCCAGTCTCCATCACCCTTTACTTCACCTTTGTTTGGCCCAGCCCAATACTTACTGTAATGTCCCAAGCCCGACTTTCTGAATGCTGTGCGTGGCCTCGTCGGTAACATGTCCCACAAGAGCAAAGCTGGTCACCTGGGGGGGGGGGAGGGAGACGGCAGGTAATGATCACTACCACAAAGACACTCCAGCACCTTCCCTCTCCCGGGGTGACACACCTAACGGATCCCAGGGACACCACCACACTCCTACGTGTTGCAGCACAAACTCTCATATTGCAGCTCAATACTTTTTATTACCTGAGAAACCTTCAAGTTGCAGTAAAAGCCTTGATGGTGCAATTGAATGTTTGATGCAGTTATTATACCCTACATATTGCAGTTGAAGCTTTAATATTGCAGGAGTATATCTCATGTTGAAACAGCCTTCGCAGCAACATTTTATTAATTTCTAGTTATGTAACCATCACACACTGTTAACGCCAGAGAGAGGCAGCCATGGTCGACGGCCCACGAGTTTGTATTCACCAGACACAATCTCCTCTAAACAGACGGAGGCAAAATGGTTCTAAAGAGCATAAGTCAACTGTAGATGGATAATACTTTGAGCTGGTGTTGAGGGTGTGGTGGTGGGTGGTGGTGGGCTCGTGGTGGGTGGTGGGTCGTAGGTGTAGTGGGTGGTGGTGGGTCGGAGGAGTTATCAGTGGATCATGGTGTGTCGTAGGTATGATAGGTCGTGGTGGGTCATGGTGTGTCGTGGTGGGTCCTACGTGTATCTGAGGGATGGCGACCACAGCCCTCTCTACTCCTAACCCAAACACCATAACACACACCCCTCGTAACTCCTCCGGCTCAAGTCTTAAACAACAAAAAAATCGTCCGTTAAAATTTCCTCGTAATCGGAAATGTAAGAATGAATTTAACGGATTGACTTAAGGTAAAACACATATGTAAGGTTTATATGACTCATCAGAAGTATACAGAATGATAAGAGAATGTTGCCGCAGGACTGGAGGTAAGAGCCGCAGGACGGGAGGTAAGAGCCGCAGGACTGGAGGTAAGAGCCGCAGGACTGGAGGTAAGAGCCGCAAGACGGGAGGTTAGAGCCGCAGGACTGGAGGTAAGAGCCGCAGGACGGGAGGTAAGAGCCGCAGGACTGGGAGGTGTAAGTGAGCTGCAGGATTGGAGGTAAGAGCTGCAGGATTGAGGTAAGAGCTGCAAGACGGGAGTGTTAGAGCTGCAGGACGGGAGGTTAGAGCTGCAGGACTGGAGGTAAGAGCCGCTGCAGGACGGGAGGTAAGAGCCGCAGGACTGGAGGTAAGAGCTGCAAGACGGGGAGGTTAGGAGCGCAGGATTGGAGGTAAGAGCTGCAGGACGGGAGGTAAGAGCCGCAGGACTGAGGTAAGAGCTGCAAGACGGGAGGTTAGAGCTGCAGGATTGGAGGTAAGAGCTGCAGGACGGGAGGTAAGAGCTGCAGGATTGAGGCGTAAGAGCTGCAGGACGGGAGGTTAGAGCCGCAGGACTGGAGGTAAGAGCCGCAGGACGGGAGGTAAGAGCCGCAGGACTGGAGGTAAGAGCCGCAGGACGGGAGGTAAGAGCCGCAGGATTGGAGGCAAGAGCCGCAAGACGGGAGGTTAGAGCCGCCCATGAAAAAGTTGTCTCACGAGGTATTTAACTTGATTTAGTTTTTAAGTATCAAGAAGCGACTGTTTTTGTGTCTCGGTGTAACTGATATTTTTAATAACTCCAGAAAGGCTATTAAGTAAATGACCGCGGACACAAGTATGATAACTTGTTCTTAAAATATTCCTAATAACTTTAATCATAACCTAAAGACAGACAGACAGACAGACATCTAAACGAATAAAGAACAATAATAACATCCACACAATTAGGTAGAGAGAAATAAAATAAATATAGTAAAGTTTAATAATAATAATAAAGCTACTAATGGTAAGTGTTCCTTTTATCGAGAGGTAATATTATGCTAACACACTACGCCTCCTCCCTCACCACCCCTTTCCCATCCCTCCCTCACCACCCCTTTCCCCTTCACTCACTTAACACACTCCCCCTTCTCCTCTCACCACCCCTCTCCTCCCACTCACCAAGCCCCCCTCCCAGTCACCCATTAAGGAACACACATTACTTAACAGATACATGGGGTTGGTCTCTTGGGCCGGGTTTATATCTCACTACACCTGGCCAACATCCTGTACTTAGGTGTGTAGAGGTACTCAACATGTCCTCCCTTAGTGTCTCTTACTATAGGTTGTAGTCATATATTGTACTGAACCAAAGTAAACACACCTTCATTATGACTATATACCTGTGCATTTACCTGAGGGACATACATACATACATACATACATACATACATACATACATATATACATACACACTAATAAAATACAAAAAAGTTCGGTCCAAAACTCGTAAAATTCACAACAAAATAAAACTGCAATGAAAAGTTTTAATGTTCGCTGTTTTAACTATTTTCTGAACGATTCGCTAAAATTAATGACAGCGTAATGGCCGAAATTACACGCACACGCACACACACACACACACACACACACACACACACACACACACACACACCCCTTGACCATTAACCTTTTGACCCCGTAAATATGACAACTGATCGTCCAGGTGTTGCCATACTGACTAGTATATGGCATGTGTGTGTGTACTGTTGACATTATTTACTAAGATATAGACGCCATGACACACACACCGACTCACTGGAACCCTTAGCTGTAAGTAACTTGGAGCATAACGTAACAGCAGTCTAGCATAACATTACATACCACAGCACAGCATAACACAGCATAATCTAACAGAACAACGGAACAAAACATAGCATAACAAATGTAAATAATAAGCATTTCTCAACCATCAGACTCCATTAACGCCGCCTCCCCAGCATGGGTTGAGGCAAGAGTCAGTGGTGGGTCTGACACGACACACACCCAGACATCTGCTGAGGGCAACAAGTCGTTCACTTTACTCACGGGGAAGAAAAACTGTGTGTGTGTGTGTGTGTGTTTTTCTACGTAGTTGCTGTGTGCTCTCGATACAATAAAGGAGGTAGGGGTAGAGTGTAGGGGTAGAGGGTAGGGGGTAGGGGGCATCATCTCAGGGCATCGCCACAGCAACTTTCTATCTCCCTATCTCTGGCCGGAGAGAAAGGGGAAACGAGGTCAATACTGTAGGGTCAACTGGGCGGCGGCGAGAGGTGACCGTCGTGGTGTATGGTGGGGGGTGTGGTGGTGGTGGGTGTGTGGTGGTGGGGGGAGTGTGTTGGTGGGGGGAGTGTGGTGGTGGGGGGAGGTGGTGGGGGAGTGGTGGTGGGGGTGTGTGGTGGTGGGGGGAAGGGGTGTGGTGGTGGTGGTAGGGGATGGCACAATCTTATCTCAATTATCGACCAATGAGGAAAAAAAAGTCCAGAAAAGGGTGTACATGTGATTGGCTTTACGAGGAAGGTGTTGTGCTTGAGTGAGCTCCGTGACAGGGCAGTGTAGGCCACGCCCCTCTAGAGAGCTGGTATGGCAGGTAACCCAGACACTATACAGGTAAACAAAACACCATTAGGGACACACACACACACACACACACACACACACACACACACACACACACACAAGGACGCCGACAACAAAGACAGTATAAGTGGCTGCGGGGTCTTGCTGACTCTACAAGACTCGAGGAGCAGCCAACTACAAGGTCTTGACACACAGGAATGATCACTTAGGAGACAAAGAACCAGTTTCTCAGAGACCCGGAGGTTAATTTGTTCCTTTTTTCACTTAATTACTTCCACACCTGGGCGTCAACTAGGTGTCGCCACTGAAGTGACTAATTAGATGTATTATAATATTAACAGTTATAGAGTTTGTGTCCTGATCACCATTATCGTTCTCACCATCACTTGGGCGTTCACTTTTTTTCCCATTGACGTCTACCATGATAATCCACTCAATCATACTTCACCATCATCATTATCCTGGCTCTCTCCTGCACCATTCTCCCCATCACCAATCCCACCACTCTTCACCATCATCATTATCCTGGCTCTCTCCTGCACCATTCTCCCCATCACCAATCCCACCACTCTTCACCATCATCATTATCCTGGCTCTCTCCTGCACCATTCTCCCCATCACCAATCCCACCACTCTTCACCATCATCACCACGCGTCCTTCCTCACCACCTAGACCTCCCAAAATTCCCAGATGATTCTTACGTTCAATTTTCATCATTAAACTGGAACAAGTTAAGGTAAAGTCTCACAGCAAATTCGACATCATCTTGGCAGCCAATTTACAGTTTCAGAGTGGAGGGAGGGAGGGAGGGAGGGAGGGAGGGAAGGGTCCTCACATCTCCAGATACAGAGATGATTAACTTACCGTCTCCTACTCTTCCTCTTTGCCTTTTCTTCCTCCTCCTCCTTCCTTCCTCCTCCTCCTCCATCACCACAAGTTGTAATCCTTTAAGCATGGAGACTTAGCACCTACAGCTTACTGAGGATTTAGATGCACTCTCCTACAGTTGGCTTCACCCCTTAGCACTGTGACTTAACCCTTTGAAGACGATGACTTAACCCTTTAAATACGATGACTTAACCATTTTAATGTAACCCCTTTATTAAGGTGACTTGATCCCTGAATATGATGAGTTAACCTTAATAATAATAATAAATTTATGGAGACTTACACATTTAATAAAACTTTCATCAGACCAATATACTCCTTGATAAACAACACACACACACACACACACACACACACACACACACACACAAAGTTTTTCTTCTTCTTTAACCCATGAATAACATTAACCATCTCACATAGTTATTAAACCACAAGAAGGGGGTGAGGTAGGGGGTGAGGTGGGGGGTGAGGTGGGGTGTGGGAGGGGGTGAGGTGGGGGTGTGGGAGGGGGTTAGTTACGGGCGTCTCACACTGTTGACTCTTCTGTTATTGACAAACATTCTCACATCAGAGTAAACAAAGAGTTGAAACGTAATTTTTGTCTCCACTTTCCCCACCTGTCAGTATTTCAGCCCTCATCACCTCCCTCTACCTGTAAAGTTCACCTGTATACACCTGTCTGTCTATGTACACCCACGAGAACATCTGTCTAGGTAAACATCCACGAGGGAAAGATTCATCCATCACTCAGTTGAGGAGAGGCTGAAACTTGGCTGAACGAGGCCACACACTCATTAATCACTCTTCATCTTTCTATAAAGGAGGAGGCAGTAGTGTGTGTGTGTGTGTATGACCTTGAGCGTGGCCCTACACAACGGGAGACTATGAAACACTCTCTCTCTCAGCCACCAAGGAAACAGACATGAGACATACACGGAGGTTTACAAGACATTCATAATACTCCAACAGCCATAATTTTGTCAATGAATCACAAAGCAATCCGCCACGAGCATCAGACGAGCGTGTATAAACTCTTAATCCAATCCTTGATGTTTAACGCTACCCGAGTCTGAACACCTGAACACAGAGGATCACCATCACCATTATCGTCTTATATATCCGTTTAATTTTATTTATATTTACAATACATCTAAATAATAGTCTCTTAACGCTGGATACAAACATGGCGTGAACATTACACCGAGACTAAACCGTAATCGGATAGCTTCATAATTACAGGTAAGAGAAAATAATTAACTATACGAGTTTTTAAGAAAGGTGAGGCAGGCGCGGCCATCTTGAGCAGGTTTTAGTATTCAGGTCTGGATTTTCAAAGTTTCGTGGATTAAATATTCATACCTAGCATGGGGCAGAGCGGCCCTTGGCACTGTAAGTCTAGGTGTAATTTTAATGCTATCTTGACTACTGTTTATACATATCGACTTGAATGAACCGGTTAATGCCAGGACCGTCAACGATTCTATTAACTCCTCCTGTTAATACTATAATTCATAACATGGGAATGACTACACCTACACCTTACTCCCAATACACCGTGACTTACACCCAAAACACGTGGATCTACACCTCCCTACACCCAATACACCTGTAGCTGTAGACAACTTGTGCTGACAACTGTACACTCACACCCATGTAAAAGGAGGCGAGGCAGTGCGGTAGCGAGGGGCGGCTCCCTGGCATGTTGTAGCGGCGGGGCGAGGCGAGGCAGTTATCACCGCTACGACCGACGTTTACGACGCTACGTCCTGACAAGAATCCTGCCAGGCTAGATAATGGTTCCGGATTCTGAAAAGGTTCGTGCGATAAATTCTTCCCGTAAATGAAGGTATATAAACACATCTCTTTGGCTGGCGTCAGGTAGAGTACCACCCATCTCTCCCTCTTACCAACACACAATTAATTCTTCAGATCAAACAGCAGGCGATGGCTCCCTCTCTCCCAACACCTTCACCTAGTTCTTAGTGACTTTACGAAGAGCCGACGGTGATCCACGACTGTCAACAAAGTAATCAAGTCTCTCTCTCTCTCTCTCTCTCTCTCTCTCTCTCTCTCTCTCAACTGGAGGTGTGAGATCGCTTCTAACTGGTTCCTTTAACTGGAGACATGACATCACAACTAAATTGACTGTTTTAATGAAAGACAAAGTGGTAGAAAAGACTCGAAATTGAACTGTGATACAAAAAGATGGAAGTCAAAATGGCGTCGTAATTGAACTGTGACTCTACCTTAATTAAATACCTTTCCATTATTCAAGGGTTGGGTGAGGGGAAAAAACGACACACGCGAACCTTTGAGAATTCCAAATAAAAGTGTCCGTCGTTCTGACCGAGTGAAACAGTCATTCCTGCCAATGTACACTCTGCTCTGTACACCATTCTTTCAACATTCCTGCCTCTGCACACACACACACACACACACACACACACACACACACACACACACACACACACACACACACACACACACACACACACACACACACACACACACACACACACACACACACACACACACACACACACACACACACACACACACACCTATCATCTCTGTTGCAGATCTATAACAAAATATTTAGTGTGTTAAAAAAAATAGAGTGTTTATATATATCATTACCCAATACTTAACTTCAATTACCTGAGTTTTTCACATCATCCAGGTAAGCATTGTGGTGTGAGGTTAGCGCAACAGTTTATACAAATCACGTACAGTCTCCTTCACTGGTGCTTTTTTAGGGGCTCGTCATATAAACATTCCACAAATCATCATCTTTGAGATATTTGTTTTAATATTGTTTTAATTTGATTCCATAGTATGTTTACCATTGGGAGTTTCCTTCTGTCGAGTGCAAACAAACACAGGGCTGCCACACTGCACAAACCTGACGAGCCCCTGTAAACGCACTAGTGGAAAGGACTGTACTTCACTACCTCTTGCCATATTGTCTATATTAACTATTATTTACAATCCTACAACGACTTGGTGTCAATACAGTACAATAGTTTGGGAAGATGAACTACTCTCAGGCGTCGTCTCCAGGCCATGGCTGCCGTTACTACATCTTACTGGCGGCCGTATGAAGTTATCACCCTCTCTCTCTCCCCCTTAAATGCACTCCTCTCTTACCGTCACCCCCCCCCCCTTAGTGTCACCCCGCTGGCACTACCATGACGTCTGGGCCAATGGGGAGAGATGTAATAGAAGCAGACAGACATACACACAGACACCCACAACACACCCCACACACCCACAACACACCCCACACACCCACAACACACCCCACACACCCACAACACAGCACAGATACTTGTTGCCGAAGTTCAATTAAGAAGTTTCCACACAACTCAAGTGTGATTAAATACCTTGTGGCGTGAGGCTGGTGTAGGGGGAGGAGGGGAAGGGGGGAGGGAGAGAAGGGAAGGGAGGGGGGCAGGAGTAGTGAAGAATGACGGGTGAGGAGAGGAGGGGTCACTATTTCCCGGGTGTTGTTATTACTATCAGAACAGCTTTAACCTCACCTTGATCTAAATTCCTGTAATGGACAACTTACAAGCTTTTCTATAACACACACACACACACACACACACACACACACACACACACACACACACAGAGAGCTGATAACAACACTATCAACAAATAGAATATTCAATGACTCACCTCGCCCGCTAGAATACAGAAGTAGTACAGGCTGGGTGTGAGTTACAGCGTCCTGCCCACGCCCCCTGTACTATGGGTCCAACAAGTGTACAATGCTGTGTACTAAGTGCCATATAATTGTAATACTATCCTGTAACTTATGTGTCCAAAAGAGTGTTCTACATTGTGTACTAAATGCCCAACAAATGTGCTTTTCTGTACCACCAAAAGCTTTACTGATCACTTTATCATACTGTACTATACACTTCAACTGGTGTACAATTCTTGTGTACTTCCACCACAACCCAACATCAACTAAATCATCCAATAATGTACTTCTCACCATTAAAGAAGCACAATTCACGCGCTTTTAACAACCACATGTACTTATGAACAGCCTCGTGTACTTATGAACAGCCTCGTGTACTTATGAACAGCCTCGTGTACTTATGAACAGCCTCGTGTACTTATGAACAGCCTCGTGTACTTATGAACAGCCTCGTGTACTTATGAACAGCCTCGTGTACTTATGAACAGCCTCGTGTACTTATGAACAGCCTCGTGTACTTATGAACAGCCTTGATCCTGTTATACTTATTTCAATGTTGTTAATCTTTAATAATGTATTTTGTGTTTGTTTGCCTGGTGTGTGTGTGTGTGTGTGTGTGTGTGTGTGTGTGTGTGTGTGTGTCCAGATTTAGCGGAATGGCAAACTTACTGCCACAATGTTCCTCCACAATTTATGCAGCCGACGAGGGAGAATCCACACGGGCGACACTCCTATCTCCATATGATCTAAATCTCACCCTTAGAGCGTCGAAGGAAAATAAAATTGATATTCGCTTGGCGTCGATAACGTTAGCGCCGCCGAAGGGAAGAAACGCCCGGGGCCACAGCGGCGTGAATGAGATGGGGGGAATCTAATGATCGTGGCGAAAGAAGAAGAATGATTTTCAGTTGTGTTGGTATGTGGTGTGGTGCTGGTGGTGTGGTGCTGGTGGTGTGGTGCTGGTGGTGTGGTGTGGTGCTGGTGCTGGACTGCTGGTGGTGTGGGTGCTGGTGGTGTGGTGCTGGTGGTGCTGGTGGTGTGGTGTGGTGCTGGTGCTGGAGCTGGTGGTGTGGTGCTGGTGGTGTGTGGTGCTGGTGGTGGTGTGGTGTGGTGCTGGTGGTGTGGTGCTGGTGGTGTGTCTTCTCGTTCACTACATCTCTTCCTCCTCTATCTATTTTTGATGTTCGGTTTCCTCTCGTTTAATTTCTGTTTCCCCTCTTCTACCCCCTCTTGCTACCTCTTACGTTCTCTCTACCTCCCATTTTTTGTCTGCTCTCTCTCTCTCTCTCTCTCTCTCTCTCTCTCTCTCTCTCTCTCTCTCTCTGATGCAGTAGTGAAGACTCAGGCTCCTCCACAACCCTTTGGACACCAGACTCACAAAGGTTACGTACGACACCTTTACCCTCTAACTGAATCTTTGTAATTACTGCAGGAGAGTCTCAGTGTAGTTTGGGCACCATTTTCGACCTTATTTGGTTGTTTCGGCTCAACTTGGCCAATTAGATTATTATTTTTTTTTTTTTTTCCAACTACGAGGAAAATTAAACTATGAAACTTCTGAGAAACGGAACATTACCCATATAAGGATGTTTACCTGGTGAGAACACGACACTACCTGAACTAATTAACATACACGAGAGAGAGAGAGAGAGAGAGAGAGAGAGAGAGAGAGACACGACTCAACTATCATGGGTTAGTTTGTACACAAATTGCACAAGAGACGGGGAAGGGAGTCGTGTTCATCTATACCACAACATAACATTACAACTCCACCAACACAGTCACAGGCATTACAGTGTACCAGATGAGGTTAGGTTAGGTTAAGTTACAATACTACTATGTCAGGATCACTAACACACACACAGTATAAACAACATTGCACACTCAAAAAACTCTACTTGTAGTGATCGATGAATTTCTGAATGAACACTGCGACTCCTGTTGTCCCGAAAGGGTTGTCAAAATCCTTCGTCCGTTGTGTCATATTTTTTCAACACATTTTTGTATAGGTATTTTTTTTTAGTGTACCTATACTAACATAAACCATCAGAATATTAACAAAAACAAGACACCTGCAGGACCGACATACACTCCGTCACTTGCCAATCTCTGTTCAATATTCCACTTGATATAAAATTGTCACATTTGCATACAATCAACCGAGCGAGACTTATAAACTTGTGGTAAAAATCTTAGTCGATAGAACAAACTTTCCCAGCTTCCCATATGAGAGAGAGAGAGAGAGAGAGAGAGAGAGAGAGAGAGAGAGAGAGAGAGAGAGAGAGAGACTCACTCCAACATCCTCCGCTCAGAACTTTCCCTAAACTCTTATATTCACAACCCAAGTAGTTTCCTTCACTGAGGTAAATGACGTCACCGCCCACCCCCGACTTCCTCCCTCTCCCTCACCTCCCTCTATGTTTATTTTCGAGGTCAAGAATGTTGCCTTGACCGGGAGTAGCCAGCCAAGTACCACCACCACCAGCGGCATGCCTACCACCACCACCACAACCACCCCTAACTACCACCTCAACCACTATCACCACCCCAACTACCACCACCACCCCCACTACCACCATCAACCCAACTACCACCATCTTTACCACTACTACTACCACCATCAACCCAACTACCACCAAAATCAACCATAACTCGAAGCCCAGTGTGTCTATCGCGTGTTACTGGGTGGCATCAACACGGCATGACAGACAAACAGACTAACCAAAAAATATATTATACAACATCCCACAAGACAGACCGGGGCATAACAAACACAGGTAAAATAAACATTTATAAACATCAACACTACGACAAAATAACTGACAAAAAAATCATGTTTATATACGAGTTACATGAAGCAAGAGATTACACACCTTCCCTCACCTGTGTTAATTAAGTTATGGGCCAGGTGTGGTGTTAAGGTACTACCATGCATATCAACAACTCTCTCTTAGCAACAACAACTACACTTGATGTCTTAATTCATCTTATTTTGTCCTGTTAACTCCTCCTACTGTACAGACAGACAGACAGACAGACAGACAGGACCCACAACAACACTACACAGGGGACAAGACACCGGCTACCCGAGACACTCAATAAATGTAACAAGAATCAAACACACGTCACTGCTCCTCCTGTCACACAACACTATTTAACCTACTAAGGCCTCTCTCTACTACCTGGTTAATTGGAGGTGAGAGGGTAGGTGACGGGAGGTGGGGAAGGGAGGGGGGAGAGTGGGAGGGGAGAGAGTGGTGAGGGGAGAGAGAAGGGAAGGACGGGGAAGGAGAAGGAGGGGAGGAAGGTGGGGTGGAAGGTGAAGGAGGAGGGAGGGGGGGAGGGAGAAAGGAGGGGAGGGAGAAGGAGGGGGTGGAAGGTGAAGGAGGTGAGGGGGGGAGGTGAGAGAGGGGGAGGGGGCAACTTGAAACTGATACCTGTATTGCAACAGTTTATTTAGCCAGATACAAACATGTAACAACAATATTGACATTGTTGGACCTTTCGAGTGTGACCTTAACCTGTGACCCTCGAGTGTGACCTTGACCTTTGACCCTCGAGTGTGACCTTGACCTTTGACCCTCGAATGTGACCTTAACCATCGTCCCACAACACTGGTAGGTTTTATTTGGCTCAGCGGCTATAAATATTCCTGGGGGTAAACAGTGATGGACACTCGGCTTAACAGACTCGTGATAAAACATGTGGAGTTCAATTTTTTTTCCCCTAACCCGTGTAGTCTATCAGTCAGTCAACCAGTTAAGTCTATCAGTCATCAAATTAACCAGTCAACCAACCAGTCGGCCAACCAACCAGTCAGCCAACCAACCAGTCAGCCAACCAACCAGTCAGCCAACCAACCAGTCACCCAACCAACCAGTCACCCAACCAACCAGTCCAGTCATGCACGCGTGGACTAGCGGAGTCAGAGGGGCACATTGGACACACTTTTACACATTAAACTGAACTGGTTTGAGCTGTTAACGGGAAACTGTAGCCCAGACGACAGCTCTTATAGGCGAGTGTAATAATGAGCTTAACTACCCCCTGACAGACAGACAGACACACACACAAAGGAGAACATTACTAACATGAATAATTATATGACAAAATATTAAATGCACATAGGTTACCGTCAAAACACACTCTCTCTCTCAGTTCAGGGAAGAATACTTGGTGTACAGTATGAGCCTCACAGTTTCCGGGCCTTGAACCTAGTCACATCGACCAACGCTGCCGGTTTACCCCATGACAGGAGGAGGGGAGCGTGGAGGAGAGAAGGAGGGAAGGAGAAAGAAGGAGGGAGGAGAGAAAGAAGGGGGAAGAGGAGGAAGGAAGTGGAAAGGCAGAGAAGAAGGTAGTGTAGAGGGAAGGGGAAAGGAGAAGAGGAGAGGCTACCTACTCACTACCTGTCCACCACCAACTGACCGGGTCACCTGCTGCCGCCAGTCTCACCTGAGGAAACAAGAACACAGGTATGAATTCCTTCATCTTCACCACCACCACCACGGTCTACCTTGTGTCTACCACCCACCTCTCTCTTACCTGTGTTGACAATATGTTATTATCCTCCAGGTGTTGAAGACAATTACAGCTGGTAAACTCAACTGCAATAAAACAGTCACTTTCGTCACATACTGACTGGCACATTCAACCGGTACTACACTTAACTGGCAACAGAACAGTCATATTGGTCAGGCACAGACTGGTATAATCGACTGGCAATAACAGTCATATACGTCATGCACAGTTCGACAGCCGTGGTCATGACTCGACATCTGCTATACCAACAAACCTTTATCTATTATTGATACACAGAAACCTTGCTGGAGATATGTCTTTGTTGAACAGCTGGTCAGGACGGTGCAATACACAGCCACCACACAGCCACACAGCCTACCACTGCCACACACAGCCACCACACAGCCACCACACACAGCCACACACAGCCACCACACAGCCACCACACAGCCACCACACAGCCACCACACAGCCTACCACTGCCACACACAGCCACACACAGCCACCACACACAGCCTACCACTGCCACACACAGCCACACACACACACACAGCCACAGCCACACACAGCCACCACACATGCCACACAGCCACACACAGCCACCACACAGCCACACACACCTACCACCACACAGCCACCACACAGGCGCCACACAGCCACCACACAGCCACCACACAGCCACCCACACAGCCACACACAGACCACACACAGCCACCACACAGCCACACACAGCACACACAGCCACCACACAGCCACCACACAGCCACCACACAGACCTACCACTGCCACACACAGCCACACACACCACCACACAGCCTACCACTGCCACACACGTACACACACAGCCACACACACAGCCAACACATACCACACAGCCACCACCACACACATACCACTGCCACACACAGCCACCACACAGCCACCACACGGGCACCACACAGCCACCACACCACACAGCCACACACAGCCACCACACAATACACAGCCACACACACAATACACACACACACAGCCACACACAGCCACCACACAGCCACCACAGCCACACAGCCACCACACAGCCACACCAGCACCACACAGCCACACAGCCACCACACAGGCACACAGGCACCACACAGCCACACACAGCCACACACACACACACACAGCCCCACACAGCCACCACACACCACACAGCCACCACACAGCCACACACATACACACACAGCCACACACAGCCCCACAGCCACCACACAGGCCACACAGCCACCACACAGCCACACACAGCCACCACACACCACACACCCACACAGCCACACGCAGCCACACACAGCCACCACGCAGCCACCACACACACAGCCACCACACAGCCACACACAAGCACACACAGCCACCACACATTTTACACAGCCACCACACAGCCACCACACAGCCACGCAGCCACCACACAGCCACACCAGCCACCACACAGCCACACACAGCCACCACACAGCCACACACAGCCACACACAGCCACCACACAGCCACACACAGCCACCACACAGCCACCACACAGCCTACCCTGCCCACACAACATAGAACACACTGGTATATATTCCTACAGACCGGACATGGTCTTGAACAAAGTATGAGGTAGAAAATGAGCTTCACACAGAGACAGACCTGAGTGATGGGCGTGAAGTGTGAACAGCGGAAAAGAACTAATAATGTGGAACGGGGGTAGCCGGCCAGCAGCGACACGGGGGCTGTGAAAAGACACGGAAATAAGAGGAAGTTGAAGGGCAGAAGAGGGCAGTGGGTGTAGGACAAATAAGGTAAGGGGTGAGATGAGGTATAAGGCAGTATAGGGGAGGGATGGGGGGACGAGTAAATGTGAGGGAATGTTGGATGATGGTGAGGGCCTGAGAGGACACGGGGGAGAGAGGGTAGGGAAGGGTAGGGGAGGGAAGGGGAGGGGAGGGTGGGGTAGGGGGAGGGGGGAGGGAAGGGTAGGGAGGTGAGGGAGGAAAGTGGGAAGTAGGGCAGGAAGGTGGCAGGAAGGCAGGACAACTGGGTGCAGGGAATGGAATGGAAAGATACTAGGGCACGGGGCAGGGGAGGGCAGGAGATGCTGGAGTAAGGTGAAGTAGGGGGACAATGAGGGGGGAGGGGGGAGAGAGGGGGCAGCAGCGCGGGCAGTGGCCGAGTGGGCAGGTTGCCAGGTGACCTCCAGTGTGCAGACAACGGTACCCGCAACATCACTATCTCGCCCCCCTACCCTCCTACACCCCCCCCTTGCCCTCCACCTCCAATCCCTGCCCTCCCTCTCCCGCCATGCAGCCTCACTTCTCTCCCCTGCTTACCTCCTGCCTCGCCTGCTGCTGTCTGCTGCCACCACCATGACTACCTACTGTACACCTGGCTTACCTGTGGTCACCTGGCAACCATCTTGGAACACAACCACCACCACTACCATCACTCCTACCACTACCAACACCACTACAACCACCACGGGACAAAAAACAAACAACACTACAACACAAACAACACTACAACTCGAGCAACACTACAACTCAAGCACCAGACTACCCCTCCACCACACACTCAAGTGCTTCTCGTGCTCAATTAGTCGACCACACCGTGTTGTCTGTCTGGCCTAATGAGGAAACTTTGTAATTATCAACTAATCCCACATAGATTATACCAGCGTGCTAGGAAGTTAGGATGAGGTAATACTCTCCATACCTGACTGTTGTGGCTGTGGGGTTCCTAATATAACCTAACTTAACCAACATAACCTAATTTGACCCAAACTAAATTAATCAAAAATAACCTGATCTGACCTGACACAACCTAATCGAACTTAACATTATTAAAAACAAAACTACCAATCAACAACAACAATGACACAATTACAAACAATCACAACAAAAACAATAACAACGGAAACAACAACACAACCAAACACACACACACACACACACACGCCCACACACAAACCACACACACAACTTTTGACTCAACAAAAGACATTATCAGTGCCATCACCACAGGCTGTGTCCACCACCAACCTTCAACCACCATTCTCACCCACCACTTCTACCACGACCACCACTCACCACTACCATCACCATTCCCACCCACCACGACCACCCTACCACCACTCACCACTACCATCACCATTCCACCACCATACCACGACCACCACTCACCACTACCATCACCACTACCATCACCATTCCCACCCACCACTTCTACCACGACCACCACTCACCACTACCATCACCACTACCATCACCATTCCACCCACCACGACCACCACTACCACGACCACCACTCCACCACTACCATCACCATTCCCACCCACCACTACCACGACCACCACTCACCACTACATTCCCACCACACTACCGATACCACTCACCACTACCATCACCACTACTATCACCATTCCACCCACCACTACCACCCCACACCACTACATCACCACTACCATCACGGCATCACCATTCCCACCCACCACTACTACAACCACCACTCACCACTACCACTACACACTACCATCACCATTCCACCCACCACCACACTACCATCCCACTACCACACCGTACCACACCACTACCAGCTCACTATTGATCTCAACACACACAAAAAACTGATTAGGAGAAGTTGTGGTAATTAGGGCCACTATGTAAACACTAATCATGTGATTTAGTCAAGGTAACAGAGTGTCATTCACCTCTCAACATTCATCAACATCAACACAAACATACATAACACTACACATGTCAACATTCACTTCCATCTTACACCACACATACAAACACTGATACATACACTACCAACACTACACACAGACTACATATGTATAACACTAACAACATCGACACATATATATACCTTTAAGTTACATAGGAGACGCCTCATTATAAGGTAAATCATTATAGAGAAATATATTAAACAATACTGGAATATAATTGGGTATATTATTTAACGGTACGAATAACATTTGTTAATTTAATACTAATTACACGTGACAGTATTAATTAATGTTGTATGTTTCACCCTGTACCTATAAGCCACCACCTGCCACATACACACAGGTAAACACAAACACACGCAAACAAACAAGAAGCACAAACAAATACACACACAATCAACTAAAAACACTCACAAAACACACACACACACACACACACACACACACACACACAATGGGGAGGAAATTGGGTCGTGAGAATATTACTAATTAATTAAAACCAGGAAGTGTCTGAACTAGTTTAAAATAACCTTTTTCTCGTTTTTGTCTGGGATTCAATCATCATGGTCGAAACCGAAACCGAACCCAACCCGGAACTTAACCTAAACTAACCCGGAACTTAAACTAACCTAACCTATCCATTGCTTGCTGTTAAGATTAAGAATATTGGGGCCTTATTAAAATAGGGGCCTATTAGTACTGAGACCCATTTAGTCAACATTAACACAGTATAAAAAAATCAGTGTTTGGTTTTAATTAGCAATGATGTAATTATGTTTTTTTATTCTGTAGAGTAAAATTTATGGGTTACACGAGTGCCTCTCTCTCTCTCTCTCTCTCTCTCTCTCTCTCTCTCTCTCTCTCTCTCTCTCGAACCCGAGTGCCACCCAGTTGCCAGGAAGTATATTACTGGCGGCACCCAACAGAATCCCTGCTTTCCCTCGATGTGGATTCAAGTTATACCTTCACAAGAACCTCACACAGAGACCAACGATCGAGTCCCCGGATTCAGAATGGCTCGGCTCCGAATCCTTACACCGAGGAATCCCAAACTAACCCCCTGTGGACATAAGTGGTGGGGGGGGGGCTTTTAGAGAGCGAAACCATAATACCTTGATGTTTTAACTCTAATTATACTATATATTATGCCTTAGCTACTTTAAGTATGTGAAAGTATAAAAAAAAATAGTTCAAATACTTTTTTTTCATTTTGGGTTCGAAGTTTCGGGTTTGTTGGTTCGGAGGTTCGGTACCGGGTTTTAGATTTGGAATATTCTGAATCCGGGAAAGCCCTGACGTCATCTACTGGACCTACCTGGAGCCATTCAATAATCTCTTCCTCCACTCTGACTCTCCGGAATGTCAGCTTTTAATAATAAAGTCGGTGAACTTCCTGGAATGAAAACAGTGAGGTAGCAGAGAGCAGTAAATGGCTCCTTTGTTCTTCCTGGGAAATGTACTAAATTACCCCACGTGTTTTAGTATTTTAAAGGGTATAAATCATGCTATAGTGAAACCTCTGTATAACGGACTTCTCTCTCTATATAATCCGTTAGATTGAGGTTTCACATCTAACGGACCCTCGATATAATGAACTCTCCTCTCTGTATTAGTCCGTAAGATAAAGGCTTCACTATACCACTGAACCACCGAATTAAAGAACTACCTTATATGGGTTTAATCACATTCCCATTTATCTTAAGATACCCAACAGGACGGATGGGCATGACATCAAATACCCATAACACACACAAGCCTACTGGGGTATGGGGGGGGGGGGGTCATGCTATCAAAAAATGCAGAAAGATATGGAAAACAATAAGTAAATTTGGTACTGTCTCTTGCAACACACGGCCGACCAAGACCTCCCGCGGAAGGAATATAATATAACTTCTAATATATGTACAGTACACAGTTGTGCTTGGAGTTGTTGTATAAGCCCAGGGCTCATAGTCCTGGGTGTCTGCTCAACACTCACAAGTTAAGTTAATTCTTGTCTTCACTAAGTTCAGTATCACAACAAACATGTATAATGCTAACATAATTATTACACTCTCAGATTTTAGTTGTAATAATGTTATCTTTGTAATACAAGTAAAGGCGTGTACAGTATAGTGATAATATTACAGTGTAAGTTACCTGAATTTGCTTGTATCAGTGTTATGTACATCACACAGGTAGTATACATATATAACACCAAAACACAATTAAACACGGTGAATTTACTTGTGTGTTACAATCACCAACTCTCATCAGAGCTCAATAGTATGAAAGAAATCATTTAACTCTGGAAGAGAAACTATTTAAAACAACAAAAGGACTAAAGGCCGCGCTGACAGCCAAGAGATAATGACTTTCACACAGGTATACATCACAGGTGAAGTAATAACATCACTATAATAAAACAGTGTAGTAAGGTGTGTCACTCTCTCACCTTCCTACACATTAATATTCATAGTCAATATCTAAGACAAAACTCGTTTAATTATGGAAAAAAGATGAATCATGACAAGAACACTGAATAAACTTTTCCTCAGGAGACTCGAGGAGGAGGTGACGTGACATAGCGAGAACAGGAAGTGACAAGAGTTGATGAAGATTGACAGCAAGAAATAATAAGGTAAGGTGGGTCAGTAACAGCAGAAGTGACGCAAAATAAGACAACATGCTTTCGCCCTTCCCACCATCCCCTTCCCCGCCATTTCCCTCCCCGCCATTTCCCTCCCCGCCTTCTGCTTCGTTGGTAAGGTGAGAGAAGAACGCTTTAGTGCCTTACAGTGGCCACGTAAAAAGCGCGACAATATCCTGCAGTGGAGAAAAAGGCGCCATAATTCTTCCTCGCACGAAGAAAAACGCGCCAAACTTCCCTCCTGCAGCCGGAAAAACGCACCAAAATATCCTGTGTAGGTGAGAGACGAGCGTAATAAGCGAGAAGATCGGAGGTGCCCTGGGTGATCCACCTGGGTGATCCACCTGGGTGATCCACCTGAGTGATCCACCTGAGAGACCCGTCACGAACAGAATTTATGGATCGCGACATGACACCACACTACCATGGATCAGTAATGCCATAAAGCTCATACAACATTAGGCCGACCCACCGACCTTCATTTGCATACACCTTGGTTACGTGGACCTATAGGTAAGACGTATACAGTACCGGACCCACAGACACTGGCGTCCCCCTCTCTGACCCACACACACTGGCGTCCCCCTCTCTGACCCACACACACTGGCGTCCCCGTCTCTGACCCACACACACTGGCGTCCCTCTCCTGACCCACACACACTGGCGTCCCCCTCTCTGACCCACACACACTGGCGTCCCCCTCTCACCCACACACTGGCGTCCCCCCTCTCACACACTGGCGTCCACACACACTGGCGTCCCCCTCTCTGACTAGTACTTTGGAATGGAAAAGAGTCCCTGTTTTATTTATAGACATCTACACAAAGTTACCAGACCAAAGGAGGCAAGTGTCTCCCCTTTAAACCAACTCCCTCGACTCCCCACACATTCATACGTGAAATTTCCATCGTAACCAGAACCATATGAAAGCATTTAACAAGTTGACTCAAGTTAAAAAAACACAATAACACGTTAAAAATGGTATAAAAGTTACACTGAGACTCTACCAGGCGTGTGTGTGCGTGTGTGTGTGTGTGTGTGTGTGTGTGTGTGTGTTAGAACGAACAGGACGCCGGTAGAGGAAGTAGAGACTGGTAGTAGATGGTGCGTGAGTAAAGTTGGTAGAACGTGTGTAGGAACCAACTGGTGTCTGGTGGTCACTGTCAGAATATCAATACTTGCCTATCAGACCTATGGACCCCACAGAGTAGCTGAAGGTGACTGACTATCTGACCCGCTCGGACACTCACACAAATACCTGGGGGCTGGGGAGGGCGTGGTGGAAATCATATCAACACCTCCATGATATATTGAACTAGACGTGAATACAAGGCGCTATTCCGACGTCATCATTAGTATCTTGAACTTGCTACCGCTGCCATAGTGGGGTGGGGGAGGGTAAATGGGTAGGGGAGAGGGTAGGTGTGGGTGGGGGAGGGGGTAGGTATGGGTGAGATATGGGAGGAAGGAGGTATGATAAATAGGTAGGATCTGCGAAGGATAAGGAGGGAAGAAGGATGAATGGGTGGGATCTGAGGAAGAGGAAGGAGGGGGCCCAAGAGTGAGTTGAATAAGTTAAAGCTTCCTACCATCCCCTACACTGTCACTAAGGTCCCTCTCTGTCGTCCTGGGAAAAAAAAGGGGCGGTGGTGATGGGGCGAGACAGCTGATGGGAATGGGTAGGTGAGAGAATAAATGGGTATATTATGGGCTGGTTGAGGAGAGGTGATGGGGAGAGGAGGGGGGGGGGAATGGGTGTTATGATATGGGAAACGGGAGATAGAGATGGAATGGGTGGGTGATGGAAGAAATAAATGGATGGTGTAAGGGAAGAACAAGATGATAATGGGTAGAAAGAAGAGAGGGGATAGGAGGAGAGGAATGAATCGGTGATAGAGGGAAATAACGAGAAGAGAGGGATGGTGAATGGATGGGATAAGGAAAGACCAAGAAAGAGGGGATCTCAGTCTAAGCCAGGAGGAGGGTGCCGCAGGAGGCCACAGGAGGAGGCCACAGGAGGAGGCCACAGGAGGCTAGCAGGAGGAGGCCACAGGAGACTAGCAGGAGAAGGCCACCGCAGGTCAGGCAGAGATAACCAGATACCTAGAGCCCCGGCAGCTTCATTAAGGATATTGGGACCAGCAGAGCGTGTGCCGGAGATTACCCCCCCGGGCAGCACCTCTGGGAGACCACCTACAGGAGTTATGGCTGCCCTCACACGGTGGTCCTATTAACTCAAATGTTAACTAGAAAAAAAATTCATTAACTTATATTTCTTTTTTCATATTACGTGACTCGCTCTACACAAAAAAATGGCGGACAAAAGGCACAAAGACCTCACAGATAATCTACCTGTCTGTCGCCTTCTGTCCCTCCGTTACGTGTACCAGGAAAATTACTAATCTTGGGGGGAAGGGAGGGAGGGAGGGAGGGAGGGAGGGAGGGAGGGAGGGAGGGAGGGAGGGAGGAGGGAGGGAGGGAGGAGGAGGAGGAGGAGGAGGAGGAGGAGGAAGGAAGGAAGGAAGGAAGGGGAATGGAGAAAGGAAGGGAGGGAGGGGAGAAGAGAGAGGGAGGGAGGGGAGAAGGAGAGAGGGAGGGAGGGGAGGAGAGAGGGAGGGAAGGGAAGGAGAGGGGAGAGGTAGGGAAGGAGAGAAAAGGGAAGGGAGTGAAGGAGGGCGTGAGTTCGGGCGGCGACCTTCACCTGAGGGGCGGGGCCTACCTGGCAGGGGCGTGATCGTGACCCAACAACACCTCACCTCCTGACCTCACCTGTTTATCCCCCGCCATAGATCATGAGGGGGGCACATACAATTAACCCCTATCCGTCTCTATCAAGGGTCGTTTCCGTTAAAAAATCCCAGGAAACATCCGCCTACAACAGTGAAATTCGGTAGACGACGACACAACACGTCTTTGATAACATTCTGCTCGTAGTGGCGCTCGTCAAGGGCGACATAAGAGAACACTCAGCCACTGTGAATAGTTTTGCCAGCTACGCCAGACGAAAGATCGGCTACCTTTTGCATACAGCGGCACTTTGGTTATGAAACAAGCACTGGGGAAACGTGTGCACGGCGGATGAGTCCCTCGGGAAGTGTGAGCCGAGGGTAAGTGGTGTCTGGTGAGGCCACAGGGAATATCAGGAGATAGAGCCGAGCTTGAACCTGTGTCGGGGATAATGGCGGACACGATCAAGGTCGCCTGGAGCACGTGCTGGAGGCTGAGGAGAGGTGGTCGAGGAGGAGAGGTGGTCGAGGAGGAGAGGTGGTCGAGGAGGAGAGGAGGTCGAGGTCGAGAGGTGGTCGAGGAGGAGAGGGAGGAGTGTCATGTAAGGGGTTGTGAAGGAAGAAGAGGAAGAGGAAGATTATCTAGGAGGAGGCTAAGGAGGAAGAGAATGAGTAGTGCTTATGTAGGGAGAAGAGGAGGAGGGGAGGAGGAGAGAGAGGAGTGCCAGGCAAGGACTACTGAAGAGGAGGAAAGGGAAGAGGAGAAGATGTATATAACTATGCAGGTGTGTAGCTCACCATGAATACAGACAAGGCAGGTGTACGGTGTACATAGGCCGCGGGAGGAGTTAATAAGCATCACTAGTCACTTCAATAGTCTCAGGAGCGTTACTTCATACACACGTCAAACCTGAGGGGTGAGGAGGTGACACTTGTAATGGCACCCAACCACACACCTGCAGGGCCACCTCAATATGCCTAACACATATAACCTAACACCTGTAACCTCATATATATACAAGCAAAATCTCTTACAACTCAACGCTAATAATGTTAAGACTTGTAGAACTAACGTGATGACATACAGCCAGACGGACGTGTTCAGTGGTGTCAGTGGCCGTCTTAGGGATGTTGTTATGAGGACCTTTAACCCCCTCACCCCCCCTCGGGCCGCCATGGCAGAGACGTGTTTACCAGGGTGCCAGGACTAACACACACACACGCCCTCCTCCTGCCGCCGCCGCCCCATGATTTATTCCCCCCCATGCCCCCATAAACCCTGCACGTGATTGAGGCGCCCTGAGTAAATCTGGCCGGTTAAGGGTTTCCGCACGACCCCCTCACCCTTCCCTCCCTGCCTGCCTGTCCTCCCTCACTCACGTCCTCTCAGTCCGTCCTGCCCTCCCTCACTCAAGGTCTGCCTCGCCCTCATCCCATAGACTACATCTTCTTATCATCACTACAAGACGCCTCCAGAACCCTCTCTACATCATCTATCCTGGACACCTGCCGTTTACCTGGCGTAGATTTCAGGGACCTCAGGCCAACCTTATCACCCAGACTACTGCTGGTTGTCACTCGCAGGCCACCATGACCACCACTACAGCCAGGCGCACCAGGAACCTTCAGGAGTAACTTGTCAAGGTCTCCCTCACCGTCACTCCTTACAACAACAACCAACTCATATATTAAAGGAACACAGAAGAGACACAAACGTCCTCGAGTCAAACTTCACAAACATTCACCTCCTAGGCCAGTCATCTCGCGGATTTCCGGCCACTACAACTCACAGTGTAGAGCAAACACTCACTTCTTATGACAGTTATATTATGTTCATCCATCTACCTTATCCGCGGTGTACTAAGTAAGGTCAGCTTCAATATAGGTCAAGTGTCAGTTATGTTGGCCTTCAGAACAACAGCTCTGTCCATACTACTGTTCATGGCAGCTAATGATGAGGAGATGGAGGTGGTATCCTAAAGGTGTCCTGTATGGGAGGGTCGACACGTCTTGCAGTGAGGCGTCGAGGTGTTTGTATCGTGGGAGCATCTGGAGGTACTATTGGGCGGGTTACCGGGAGGCAGTAAACACCAGTAATCCTCTTACCGGGGAAAAATAAGTTTGATCTGCCTCTTGTACAGCGCCTCACACGACCCCTCACCACTACTCTCGACTCTAATGGTCTATAACAGTCATGTGTACTGTACTTACATATTTACATTGGTTCTATATATACACATACATGGCGTGAAGAGACAGTGTTGAGATCCACGTCCACCTACACCACCTGAAGTGTAGGGGGGTGTAGGTGAGTGTATCCCTCCCCATCACCACCCGAGGAGAGTGTGAGTGAGTGTATCCCTCTTCCACCACCTCCTACAACACATCAGGTGGATACAGTAAAGACCCGACAGTCTCCAACGTTCTTACGATATATTTTCCTCGTTAGTGAAGAGAACGAACCCGACAATATTAACTTAGGTACCATTAATAATCCATATATGAATCGTTGAAGTAATAAATCAGTTTAGATGTAATTCTCACATCATCGGTGGAGAAAAGAATCACAAAGGATCTCTGAGAAAGAAACTTGTGTCGTGGCTCCATTAAGGCCGATTGAAAAAAAGTTCTTTAACATCTCTAGTTACGGAAAAATCAACGTACGGTATTTTAAGTCTTTTTTTGTTCGAGTTTAATAAAGATTTAGATGTGTTGTTACGTTAGTCTGAGGAAGAGAACATAGAACGAGCCTTTGAGAGCCATTAAGAGTTCTCACATCTCCAGTTACGAGAAAACTATTTGACGAAGCTTTAAAAATCTGGGCGTGGCGGAGGGTCATCACGGGGCGGACGGTGCCTGTAGGAGAGTAGAGAGACAGAGGTAATGGCGCCCTTCCTCCTCCACTAACACAGGTCCTGCACCATAACACGGGTCTCACTGGGTATAAGGACTCTCAACCCTTCCCCTGAGACACAACACATGGACCATCTAACGCAGAGTATCAGAGTGGTGAGGGTGATGGTGAGGGTGGTGGTGGTAGTAATGGTGGTGGTGGTAGTAATGATGGTGGTGGTGATGGTGGTGAGGATGGTGGTGGTGATGGTGGTGGTGATGGTGATGAGGGTGATGGTGATGAGGGTGATGGTGGAGGTGATGGTGCTGATGGTGGTGGTGGTGAAAAACAACAGCACCACCACAATAACTCCAACACAACAACAAACAAACAAACAAACAACAATCAGAGAGAGAGAGAGAGAGAGAGAGAGTCCCGGTAGGTCGCTGCGGGGTATAATCAGTACTGTACCTCCTGTAATTAATGTTGGTCTGGGAAACTGTGGAGGTGTGGAGTTCCAAGAGGGAAAGAGTCTCTCTCTCTCTCTCTCTCTCTCTCTCTCTCTCTCTCTCTCTCTCTCATTGATGTGAACTTCCTGATACCTAAAGTAACATAAGATTCACTTGCTTCTTATTTCCTACAAGATAAGTTTAATTTTGTCACTAGAAAAAAAAACGCTACTTTGATCCACGATATTGATATAAATTTTAATATTCAACTTGTTTACAATTTTTCTCAAGCTACCCCCCCACCTTCCCCGCTCAGTTGCCAGCTAGACTTTATCATATCCTGCCCCCCCCACCAGAGCCACATATTGCCTTCCCAATATCCGTTTCTTTTTCTCTTTTACATGTCCCTTGTTTTTTTTTCTCCGTGGGGGTCAAAGGTCACATTTTATTGACCTGCTGACCTATAAATAAGGGCGGGGACGAGAGAGAGAGAGAGGTGTGTGTGTGTGACCCCCACCTCCCCCTTGACCTCCTCCTCCACAGCATTAAACACATCCTCTCCTTCCTTATTATTTGAGGTTCGTGTCTATTCAAGGATGAAGGAACCAACGTCTCGAACATCCTCTTGAGTGACATCCTTCAAGACGTCCTACACAGCCGCCCACAGGAGGAAGGACACAGCTCCCTGGGGGTGTGTCAAACTGGGACCCTTAACTCAGTAGTCTCCCAGTTAGGTTTTTATTCTGTTCAATAGGTTAATGAATCCTTCCCCAGACTTAATAGGATCTAACCGGATCTACCCAAAGCTAACCTAACCTAAATTATTCTAACCTAAACTGGCCAAATGTAACCTAACCTAAACAACCCATTTGAATCTAACCTAAATTAAACTAACCTAATCTAACCTGTCCTGACTTAATCTTAATTGTCTAACCTAACCTAACCCAAAAATACAACGACATAGGTCCAACTTTAAATGACCTTTAGTCCAAACTATCAACCTTCATCAAACCTCAAATTAAATGAACCAAAACAACGTCAAACTTCACAACAAACAACAAAAATCTTGAGAACAACAACCAGAGCTGCAGGAGATCTTAACAAGGTCCAAAACTCCAGGTGTCCCGCGGGGTGAGGGAAGTTTACCTGATGCTTACCTGGGGAACCTCCTACCTGCCTCCTCACCACCCTCCACAGCTTCTCACTATACCACACACACACACATTGACCCTAAGTGTATGAATTAAGCTGAAACACAGCGGAAAAGTAAAAAAAATATATATATCAACACTAAACTGAGACTCAATGTTAACTAGACACCTTCACTTAGCCTCAGTTAGGAGACAAAAATAAGGTATGCAGAATCTTTGCCAACATGACATACAGACACGATGACGTAAACAGTGTATTGAGGGAGAGACGAGAGAGGTGACCTATATTATAGTAGAATGGGAGAGTCATGAGAGGGGTGATGGGAGGGTCAAAGAGAACTGAGCTATTGAGGTGGAGGAGAGAGTAGACACGGTACACAATGAGAGTTGCTACAGAGGCTAAAGAAAGGCTCCCTGCGGTGTTGTGGTCCAGGAAGGTAAAAGATTCTGCAACAGCCCGTGTCCGTCACCCCCGCCCATCACACATACCCAAACACCATCCCCGCCCACCCAAACACCACCACCGCCCATCACACACACACAAACACCCCCACCACACACACGCACAAACGCCACCCCAGTTCACCACACACACGCACACACACACACACACACACACACACACACACACACGAATATACTTTCCAATCTGTGTTGTCAATGTATTTCCCTACGCCCACAACAACACTCTAGCTGGCGTCTCTCTCACGGGCCACCACGCCCACCCATCAAACACAGGGTCGCTGGTGCTGTTATGGGCCTAATCTTGTGTAACATTGGCGAACCATTATCATCACAGTGTCTCTAATTAAATCGTTGAGGCGCTATTGATTGCTCGTGCTGGCGTTGCTGTTTGGCGGTGCTGGCGGTGCTGCTTTCCCGAGACGTGACCTTGAGAGTGGCTGTGATGATCCGCCCTTTAATCAGTGAAGAGGCAGTGCTTGGCTTCCTTCCCTCACTCACCCTGTTGTTGTCAGCAATATTCTCACAGTCTCATTTCACGCCTCCTGCACCGCCCTCAAGGCTGTCCTCACGCCCACCCTGCCCGCCCACCCACCCACCACCCTCGCCTGTCTCCTCTCTCCCTCTTGACCACTTCCTTCACTAAACACTATTATGAACATGTTGGTCAGCGAGGTACAGGTACAGAAACAGTCTACCTGATCACGGCGTCATGTGGGAGAGAGAAAGAGCTGATTGGTTGGTGCTAAGGACAGGTAGACGCCCAACAACCTCCACCTGTGATGTATTTGTGAGTCAGTGCGGTGGTAGAACCAGAGGATGTAAGCGGAAGTGTGGCGTGACCATGGTGAAGCAGCGGCCATTATGTGTGTGTGTGATGCTGCGTTAAGTTCTCACCATCATCACTACACTCACTTAAGGTCACACCATCATTGCCGCTGTCCACTACACCTGTTCCATCATACCTGTCCACCTCACCTGTCCTGTCAGTGTTACCAGCCCGCGTACAGAACAATGTGATAAGTGTGTTGTGTTCCTATTGTCCTTAACAGGTCGACAAGCCTATGGGACCGAGTTTCAGTTAAGGTTAGGATAGGTTAAGTAAGTTAAGTCGATACTCTTTTTTTTTTACATAATCCTTGTCAAGGGAACAACACGACAATCTGCAGCAATAACATTGATGAAGCTTATCCCTGCAGTGCGATCCTACCCACCAGCCTCCCACCCGACCAACCCACCTCCCACCCAACCAACCCACCTTATCACCTCGACATCTCACCCAGAGTCACCCTTACCTCCCACCCGATCATCAGCATACGCGACCACCCACCCACCCAACTACCACATATATCTCGCCAGCCGCCCACCCACCCATTATATTCACTACCACCCACCACCCACTCGAAAGTGCTCTTGACCCATCCACCCACCCAGCCTCTCTCTCTTTCTCTCACGCACTTGCTGGCATATGTGTGTGTGTGTGTGTGTGTGTGTGTGTGTGTGTGTGTGTGAACAAAAGATAGAGATATAAAGACTGATACAAACAGACAAAAAAGGACAAAATTCTAGCAGTAAGTTTACACAAAGGTCCTGGACGGGCTGGGAGTCAGGGGTAAGATTGGATAACTATGAGGAATGTGGATCAAAATGGATTAGGATTGCTTGAGGCAGATCATCCCTCCCCCTCCCCCTCCCTTCATTATTTCTTCTTCGTAATATTTATTTTTGTTACTATTCGCTTCTTTTATTCAT